>NW_006399770.1:7784323-7797311 GCF_000299155.1 Elephantulus edwardii
ATGTTGCAAGGAGGGACTGGTCCTTGGAGAGGGACATCATGTTTTGGAGAGTGGAGGGATTGCGCAGGAGAGGAAGAACCTCGATGAGATGGATCGATTCTGTGAGTGGAGTGGTGGGAATGAGTGTGTTTGAGATGGCAAGGTTGGCACAGGATAGAACAACGTTTAAGGCTATTGTACATAGGTCGCTATGTGTCAAAAGTGACTCGATGGCACATAACAACAACAACAACCTCTGCCTAGGCGTGGTTCTTGACTTAGATTGGAGACCTTTCCCTGACACAGTCACTAAATAAGCAATTTAAACATAACAGTGATTGTGGGAGGGCAAAGGTCCTGGTGATTTTTCTTCCTTTTGTACATAGTGTCCCTATGAGTCAAAACTGGTTCAATGGCATCTAACAACACTAACAAGAAAAAGGACACTAATTCTTGGGACCTGAGACATAGTGGCAATATCTTCTGGTTTTGGTTGATTGGTCATGTTACTCAACAAACTGAATTCACTTTAGAACCATTTCAAACCAATTAGCAAGTGAGACCCCAAGCAGCGAAAACAGCAATCTAAATGAGTAGGAAGCTGTGTTTCTCTGTTTAAATCCCTTTTCCATTTCCTTACCCAGGAAATAGCTTCCTCACTCAAATCTAGTTGAATAAGTGCTTTAAGCTTGTTCCTCTGGCCTTTCCAACCTGCTCTCAAAAGTCAAAATTATTTGAGTCTCTCTAAAAGTTTCAAAATGTAAATTGATAAATGTCATATTTTTACTTGTTTGCAAATTATTTTCTTTTCTTGCTCCCCTCATACTGTTTTCTGTAAATGTGCAATTCTAATTTTTCTTTTACAGCAACAATGGGAAGAGAAAAGTGATGTTGGTGACACAATTATCATAGAAGTACTTCTAGAAATATCTCCTGGAGTGGAAGGAGAAGCGGTAGATACATGTGCAAGGCACATATTATTTGTTCAAAACTTAAGTGGGTATATATTGTTGTTCTCTACCTTTGAGTCAGAAGTGACCTATAGCTGACTCTCTGATGGGTTTCAGAGGCAGTTAATTACATGGGAGGAGATTGCTCATCTTCTTCCTGCAGAGCAGCTCATGAATCTTAATACTAATAAATGTATCTTTACTCACTAGAGAAGAGGTTCTATAAAGTCCTCCAAGACTCTTGAGCCCTACAGAATATATTGGTAAAAACATCAACACAATTTCAACTTAATAATTTAGTAAATCCTTGTTTGACACATTGCACACATGAATACACATACATATACACACAGTGCATAAATTTATAAAACATACTTATTTTCATGATGTTCCTACATTAAAACATTCCACTAAAATAACTTAAATGTACTCCTCACTTCTATTTTAATGACAAATCAATAATTGGGAGAAGTAGTGTCAGCAGGGAATAAAAGATTATCTAAGAAATATATCTCAACCAGGAAAAAAGGATCAGTAGTTGGAAAACAAGAACTTGGTGACAGAAATTAGGTTGGGAATAGAATGATAGACTTCTGCATGATCAGTGATTTATTCATTGTGAATATATTTTGTAAGAAAGATAAACTTCATGTGTTTGTTCACCATCTGAATGTCTTCTTTGGTGAAGTATCTGTTCATACGCTGTGCCCATTTTTCATTTAAATTGTTTTCCTTTATGTTGTTGTGGTGCTTGAGTATTTTATAAATTCTAGATATAAGTCCTTCATCTGCTATGTCATTATCAAATATTTTTTCCCAGTCTGTGGCTTCCCTTCTTACCCTGCTGCAGGAGCTTTTCGATGTGTATGGGCATTTGATTCTTAGAAGGTCTCATTCATCTATTTTATCCTCTCCTGGTTGTAGGACTTTCAGGATGCTTGGAAGACTATTTATATTGTGGATTAGGGCTTCTAGATTTCTTCCAAACTTTTCTTTAATGAAGTTTATAGTCCTTGGTTTTAATCATAGGTCCTTGATCCACTGAGTTGGTTTTTCTGTGTGGTGTGAAGAGTGGATCTTTCTTGAATTTTCTACAGAAGATTTTCAATTTTGTCAACACTGTTTGTTAAAAAGGTGTCGTTTCCCCACTTAACTGATTTTCTCTTCTTACCAAAAATCAGTTGACCATAGGTAGATGGCCTGATTTCGGAATTCTCAATCCTGTTCCATTGATCTGTCTGTCATTGTACCAATACCATGCTGTTTTGACCACCACAGCAGTATAGTAGGATTTAAAATCAGGGAGTGAGATGCCTCCTATTTTTTTTCCTCTTTTTAAGAAATGTTCAAAATTCCTACCTCTAAGAAAGACGCAAATTAAAACAAATATGAGACATCATCTCACCCCAATAAGAACAGCAAGATTTAACAGAACAGCAAACAACAAATGCTGGCAAGGTTGTAGAGAAACGGGAACACTTATTCACTGTTGGTGGGAGTGTAAAATGGTGTAACCACTATGGAAGGCAGTATGGCACTTCTTTAAAAAGTTGCAAATAGAAATACCATTTGACCCAGCAATTCCACTATCAGGAATATATTCTAAAGAACCCATAACTGCCACCCACACAGATATAGGCACACCCAAGTTTATTGTGGCTTTGTTCACACTAGCAGAGAGTTGAAAACAACCCAAGTGCCCATCAACAAACAAATGGCTAGGGAAACTGTGGTATATTCAACAACGGAATACTATGCTACATTAAAAAACAAGGAACTCATGAAATATTATACAAAATGGGTGACCCTGGAGGACATTCTGCTGACTGAAGTATCTCAGTCACAAAAGGAAAAATACTGCATAGTGTCACTGTTGTAAAGTGGAACTGACATCAGAGTTAGGGGGAAACTAAGAGGGGATAAATAATATATACTACATTGAAACAGATGAGGGAAAGAACTGTTTAGGAGGAATGTATGATTAGGTATTATTGTCATGACAAGAGTCCAGAATGAAAGCTGCATAGTGGAGAGGACTGGGTGGGGAGGGGAATTGTATAACAATGAAGTAACCTTTTTATTACTTTTCAAAGAGAAAAATTAACTGGGGCAGAGGGGTAGGCAGGGAGGAAAGTGTGTAATTATGAATGAATGGAAATCCAAAGTCTCATAAAATTTCATTAAAATAAATTTAAAAATAAAAATATAAACTCAGGCTATACACATGGATTTCACCTCATGGTATGCACAGAAACCAGATCAATTACATCTGTGGCAGGAATTGTTGGACAAGTTCAATATCAGCAGTAAAAACTAGGACAGGTACAGATTGTGGAACAGACCATCAACTACTCATATGCAAGTTCAAATTAAAGCTAAAGAAAGTTAAATAATATCCACAGGAATCAAAGTTTGATATTGAGCCTACCCCTCCTGAATTTAAAAACCAACTCAGAAACAGGTTTGAGGCCTTGAATCTAATGAATCAAGATGAACTGTGAGAAGATATCAAGAATATTATCCAAGAGGAATGCAAAAAGTCATTACAAAGACAGATGAGGAAGAAAAGACCAAAATAATGTCAGAAGAAACTCTGAATAATGCACGTGAGCACCAAGAAGCCAAAGCAAAGGGAAGAAATCAAGAAGTTAAGGAGCAGATTTAAGGATTTCAAAGGGAAGCTTGGGAAGACAAAGTAAAATATTATAATGAAATGTGCAAGGAGCTGGAGTTGGAAAATCAAAAGGACCTAAGTTGCTTGGCATTTCTTAAGCTGAAGGAACTAAAGAACAAATTCAACCTATGAGTTACAGTAGTTAAGAATGCTATGGGCAGAATACTGAATGATCTAGTAAGCATTAAAATAAAATAAAAGGCGTATATAGAGTCATCCTACTAAAAAGAATTGATTGACACAGAATAATCTCAAGAAACAACATATGACCAAGAGGCAAGGGTGATGAAACAGGATGTTCAGGCTGATCTGAAGGATTTGGCAAAAAATAAAGCCTCAGGAATTGATGGAATTCCAATTGACACATTTCAACAATCAGATCCTTCCCATGACATGCTCATTAGGTTGTGCCAAAGAGTCTGGAATACAACTACCTGGCCAAATTATTGGAAGAGATCCATAGATCCATGTTTACTCTCATCCAAGAAAAAGGTGACCCAACAGAGTGCAGAAATTATCAAACAATATCACTAATACCACAAATAAGCAAAATCCTTTTAAAGATTATCCAAAAACCACTGGAACACTACATTGATAGAAAACTACCAGAAATAGAAATTGGGTTTAGAAGAAGTCATGGCACTAGAGACATTATCTCCAGTGTCACATAGATCTTGGCAGAAAGCAGAGTGCCAGAGAAATGTCTGTGTTTCACTGACTAGGCAAAAGCATTTGATTGTATTGTTGTTGTTGTTGTTTTTAGTTGCTGTCGAGTCAAGCACGTCTCATAGTGACCCTAAGAACAAAAGATCTGAACCTTGCTGTGTCCTGCACCATCCTCACACTAACTGACACACAAGAGCCCATTGCAGCAATCATCATGTCAATCCAGAGGTTCCTCCTCTCCTTTGTCGACCCACCACCTTTCCCAACATCATGTCCCTCTCCAAGGAAAAGCACTTCCTAGCAACATGTCCAAAGTATATGAGGCGAAGCGTCATCATTCGTGCCTCCAAGGATCACTTAGGTGCATCCTTTCCAAGGCATCTCTGGTCGTTCTCTTTGCCATCCATGGGATGGATGTTCAGTGCTCTTCTCCAACACCACAGCTCAAAGGTGTCAATTCTTTTTCTTTCATCATTATTCATTGTCTAGCTTTTTTTCAAACCCTATGAGCACTCCTTTTATTGTGTGGATCCCCACAGATTGTGGATAACCTTGAGGAGGATTGGAATCCCAGAACATTTTGATTGTCTTATTCAAAACCTATACTTGACCCAGGGAACAGTCCTCAGAACAGAGCAAGAAAACACTGCATTGTTCAAAATCAGGAAAAGAGTGAATCCTACTCCATACCTTTTCAATCTGTATGCAGAACAGATCATTTGGGAGGCTGGGCTTTATGAGGAGGCATGTGGCATCAGGATAGGAGGAAGACTTATCCACACCTATATAGATGAAACAAACTTGCTTGCTGAAACTGAGGAAGACCTGAAGCACTTGCTGCAGAAGGTCCGGAATTTGTGTAGTCTTCAATATGGATTGAAGTTCAACATCTAGAAAACAAAGATTCTCATTGGCAGCACCATGATGTATAAAGAAGAGATAGGGGTTGTTAAGAATTTCAGCTTGCTTGGCTCCACAGTCATCAGCCTTGGCACCAAAGGTCAGAAAATCAAAAGGCAAATTGTGCTAGGAAAATCTATCAGGGATCCCTCCAGAGAACTGAAAGGCAATGATGTAAGTCTAAAGACTAAAATGTGAGTAATCCAGGCCCTTGTCTTCACAAGCACTTGTTATGCATCATAACTAAATATGATAGAAGAAGAATCCATGCCTTTGAGTGGTGATGCTCAACAAGTATCTTGAACATACCAAGGACGACCAACAGAACAAACAGGTCCATCTTAGAGAAGGTTAAACCATGTTTCTCTTTGGAGGCTAGGATTTTGAAGCTCTGGCTCACCTACTTTGGGCATATAGCCAGGAGAGTCCTGTCCTTGGAGAAGAATATCATTCTCGGAAAGGTAGAGGACAGCGTAGGAGAGGAAAACCCCAGATGAGAGAGATGAAAACTAACTAGTAACAGGGGTATTGGAGGTAGGTGTGTTCGAGTCAATGAGACTGGCTCAGGACAGGGCAGAGTTGAGAGCTGCTGTACAAAGGATCGCTATGAGTCCCAGGTGGCTCGATGGCATGTAACAAAAAACAAATTCACTTTGTACATTCATATTTAATTTTTTTGGGGGGGGAGGAGAATGAATTAAATGCAAATATCTACCTTCTCTTCTGCTAAAGAGTCTTTCCATTGTTTTCATTTAACTTTAGTTTTCAATAGTTTTTAGATCTTTTATTGATCACCCATTTCATAATTGTAACATTTAAAATGAATACATAATTTAGACTTAGTAAATGAGATAGTAGGTGTCTGCAATACTTTTACATGGTCACTCAAAAAAAATTAAATCCAAATTTACAAGATTAATTTGTCTTAGGTATAATTTTATTACCATTTTACCACAGTACTGGTGCCTTAAAGGACTGATTTTCATTAAAGTATAAGTAAGAGTACACTCTAAAAAGGTTTGTTGAGATAATTTTATACAAGGATATTATTTATTAGTGCTTTCTCTGTATTTCTAGATGAAACAATTTGTTTTCAATATTCAAATATTCCGTGAAGGAATTTTGCTGATATAGACATAGACATGAGTCCCTTTGGCCTCCTTATGTGGAGATTAATGTTGATCAAAGGACCAGGTGCTGATTTCTCTCTAGATCTGTCTTCCCCTCTCACCCCCTTCAGAGTCATGATAAAGACATTTTTAGAAATAATGACTGATCATGATGGAAGGAATCATATGTATCTATTCCTAAGTGACATGAGACTTCTTTACTGGGTGACTTTGCCTCAAGGACTCTCCATTTATTCTGACAAAACACTCTTGAAAATTAGATTTTACTCTACTGTTCTCCTTGTCAACTTCTCCTCCTTCCTCTTCTCCCTCATAAGTGTCAGATCTACTTTTTAGTGTGAACGGTGTCCCAACTTTCCATATCTTTGTCCTCTTCATCTTCCACAGATGCTTCTCCAAATAAATCTCTCCCACTTTAGTGCTGCCTTATCATCTGTTTATTAGATAATTGGAATAACCACTGAATCATTCAATTAAATTGAAAACAATTGTTTTTCTCTTTTTTTAGGGTTTCAAGATTGTGGAAACATTTAATTCACTTAAACATTTATCCTATCTACTACAGATGGAAATAAAAGATATATATATGTATATATATATATATTTCTCAATTTTGCAGTTTGGAACTTTCATTAAAGTTAGGAAGTCCAGGACAGCATGATAAGTCTAAAATAGTTATTCAACAAGGTGTACATAGACCTGTTATTTTCTGAATTTGAAACATAAAGAAAAGGGAGGTGAGGAAATGGCCTGCATCTTATTTAAGCTTTTTTCTTTACTTGTAGTTGCAAATATATTTAGTATGTTTCTAAAGTGAATTGAAGTTGTTGAGCACAATGGCCAACCATAGAGATGTTATTGATATTGGTGTTGTCGTTATTGTTGTTATGTGCCCTCAAGTTGCTTGCAGCTAACTCATAGCGACCCTATGTACAACAGCCCTGAACCCTGCTCTATCCCGTGCCAACCTAATTGTCTGTGACACACCTTACCCAAGTCACGGAATCTATCCTCTCCTGTGCTGTCCCTCTCCAAGGACTGGTCCCTCATTGCAGCATGCCCAAAGTATGTCAGATAAGGCCTCAAAAATCCTTGCCTCCAAGGAGTAGCATGGTTTTACTCTCTCTCAGACAAGCCTGTTTGTCCTCCTGGCAGTCCATGGTATATTCAACGCTCTTCTCCAGAACCACTGCTAAAAGGCATCAATTCTCTTTTTTTCAGCCCTAGTCCAGATTTCTGATGCATAACAAGTAATTGCAAAGACTTTGACCTAAATCAGGCACACATTATTCTCCAGATTGTCTTCGTTGCTCTTCAGTTCTCTGGAGAGATCCCTGATAGTAGGCTTTTCCAATGCAATTGATTTTTTTTTTTCTGGCTGCTGACACTAAGAGTGCTGATTGTGAAGCCAGGCAAACTAAAGCTGTTAACAATATCAATATCTTCACCGTCTATCATGATGCTGCCAATCAGCCCAGTGGTGATAATCTGTTTTCTTAATGTTGAGCTTCAATCCCTATTGAAGACTGCCATTCTTGACCTTCTGCAGCAAGCACTTCAGGTCCTCCTCAGTTTCATCAAGCAAGGTTGTGCCATCTGCATAATGCAGATTATTGATTAGTCTTCCTCCTATCTTGGTGCCATACTCCTCCTCATAGAGCTCAGCCTCCAGGATAACCCGTTCTGCACAAAGATTGAAAAGATATAGAGATAGGTCTCATCCCTGGTGTATACCTTCCCTGATTTTGAACCATGCAGTGTTTACTCGCTCTATTCTGATGACTGTCTCCAGGTCCAAATACAGGTTCACATAAGCACTATCACGTGTTCTGGGATTCTCATTCCTCTCTGAGTTAGACACAGTTTGTTGTGATCCACACAGTCAAATGCTTTGCATAGTCAGTGAAACAGATAGACATTCCTCCGGTACTCTATGCATTTAGCCAAGATCCATCTAACATTAGCTATAATATTCCTAGTACCACTGCCTCTTCTAAACCCAGCCTGCATATCTGTTGTCTGTTGATTCCAGTAATTTTTGGATTATTTTCAGCAGAATCTTACTTCTTTGTGATATTAATGATGTTGTTGTTGGTATTGTTGTTGTTTTTGATTGCCACCAAGTCAAGCACAACTCATTGCAACCCTATGAACAAAAGACCTAAAGCCTTTTTATAACTATCATAATTTCTCAAAGTTCATATATATTGTTTGATAATTTCTGCATTCTGTCGGGTCACTTATCTTTAGAATGGGAACAGATATAGATTTCTTCCATTTAATTGGCCTGATGGTTTCCTCCAGATTTCTTGACACAGCTTGGTGAACATATCCAGGGCAGTGTGTGCAGGATCCAAGAACTAATTAATATTTTTTTGTTTCTGTTCTTGATAGGTGCTATTGAATTGATTCCAACTCACAGTGATCTTCTGATCTTGCACTATCCTCAAAAGCATTATTGTTTGAGCCCATTGTTGCTAGCAACTGTGACAATCCATCTTGCACAGGATATTCCTTTTTTTGCTGATCTGCTGTTTTACCAAGCATAATGTCCTCCAGACACTGGTTGGGTTTTTTTTAACTTGTTTGAATTACGTTAGATAAAATATTGCTAGCTTCTCTTTCAAGAGACATTTGACTGTTATTGTTGTTAGGTGCCATGGAATTGAGTATGACTCATAGCAACCCTATGAGCAATAGATCTGAACCTTGTCCTATCCTGAGCCATCTTCACACTAGAGCCCATTGTGTCAATCACTGTGTCAAACCACCTGATTAAGGGTATTTCTCTCCTTTGTTGGCCCTCTACCCTTCCAAGCATCATGCCCTTTTCCAAGGAATAGCCTTTCCTAGTAACATGCTCGAAATATGTGAGGCAAAGCCTCATCATCCTTGATTCCAAAGAGCACTCTGATTGCGCCCTCTCCGAGATATATTTATTTGTTCTTTTGGCTTACATGGAATGTTCAATGCTCTTCTCCAACACCACAGCTCAAGGTCCCTATTCATTGTCAGATACATAGCAAGTTATCAGAAAGACCATCGTCTGAATTAGGTTCATCTTAGTCCTCAAACTGACAATATTACTCCTCAATTTGGAGAGGTCTCCAGACCTTCCCAGTGCAATATGTCTCCTGATTTCCTGACTATTGGTTCCAAGGGTGTTAATTGTGAATCCAAGTAAGATGACGTTGTTGACAGTTTCAGTATTTTCTTCATCTATCATGATGCTGTCTATTGGTCCAGTAGGAAGAATCTTTGTTTTCTTTATTTTGAGATGCAATCCATATTGAAGGTCACCTTTCTTGATCTTCTGCAATAAGTGTTTCAAACCCTCCTTACTTTCAGCAAGCAAGTTTGCTCCACAGAATCTCTTTAAAGTGCTAAAAGACAAGGATGTCATTCTAAGAACTAAGAGGCACATGATCCAAGTCATGGAAATTTAATTGCATTGTATGCGTGTTGAAGGTAGCTCTGGTGACCTGAAGAGTAAAGACTTGTGCTGCCAACCCAAAAGCAAACAGTTCAAATCCACCAGCTCTTCTGCAGAGGAAAGCTGGACAATCTCATCCGGAGTGATTTACTGCCTCAAAAACTCTGCTGGAGAGTCAGCTATGAGTTGATTCCAACTTGGTGGCACATAAAAACAATATTTATGTTAAAAACCAGACAATGAGTAAGGAAGACTGAAGAATAGTTGATGCCTTTGAATTATGCTGATGAATGCATGATAGATTACCAGAAAAACAAGTACATCTGTCTTTGAAGAAGTGTAGCCACCAAGGCACAATGATTTTGTAAAATACTATATGACATGGGAGAGTCTAGAGAGCGTTATGCTGAGTGAGCTCAGTCTCATAAAACTATTATTGTAAAAATAGAATGATAACTAACACTATATAATATATATAATAACACTAGTAAGATGTGTACAAATGTCCAAAAGGAAAAGAGGTCAGAAAAAAGAAGGATGGAAATCCTGGAATAATGGAATTTAGTGGACACATTGGGAGGAGGGTGAGGGTATAGGAAGGATACACTTGCAACTTGTAAAGATGGTGTAATAATAGGTATAGATCAATGGTAATTATATAGGACTCAGTGTATAAGAATGATTGTATGAAACTCAATGTAAATGAAGGATTGTATAGAACACAAAGTGTATTAATAAAATACAATGTAAATGAATCATTGTGTGAAAATAATAATGTTTTTAAGACTCTGATTTTTAAAAAGACTAAAAAAAAGACTCTGATAATAGAAACATTGGACCTGTATTACTATCTCCCTTCCTTACTCTTAGAGCCTAGAATTGAACTCAGTCCTTTGGCTCAACTTTCAGCCAACTAGTAGACTGAGCTGTAGGGTGACTAGTCCCACCAGGCAGGAACTCAAACCTTAAAGCATTCAAACACAAGTTCAAAAGAGTCAAGGAAGAGGTCTCAGAGGGCAGGAAAGGGCAGGGCAAGAGGATGAATGGAAGCACACCCAAAAAGTGTGCCGAGTGCTGTTACAATGCAGGGGACGTAATTCATGTCACAGGACATGAATGTTTAAGTTTGTATGAATGACTAGAAAGCCAATTTCCCTGTAAACTTTCATTCAAAGCACAATAAAAATATTTAGGAGAGAGAAGGATTTAGGCACGCGCGCACGTGCGTGCGTACACACACAGACACACACACAGAGAACTAAAACTTTCCCCAAACCTCACTCTGCATCTTTTCTTTTGTTTACAGTCTTTATATTCTGCTCAGCTTTATTAAAGCTGCTAATGCAGATAGTGTTTCCTCGAGTTTTCTGTTTCATTGCGATGAATTATTGAACCAAATGGAGAAACAATATGAGAGAACAGTTTCAGAAATCGTAAAGCTAAAAAATGGAAATATATTTAACCTCTAACTTGTAGGAATGAGCTTTGTCCTGATTCTTACATTCAGGGTAATCATTTCAGTTGTTGTCCAAGAAAGTTCTCCTATTTTATGAGCTAATTTTAATATTTACATTTTACGTCAACTTAACTTTCACGGATCTGTCAAGAACCCTTCAGATGTTCTCAGTTTTCCCACTATGACAATTTATACTGTTTGTTGGTTTCCTAATTTTAAACCAGGCATGTTTCATTAAGCTGTTTTATTGTCATTTGTTATCCTGTTTAAAATATGAAAATTTCTAAAGCAAATAATAGTAAAAGAATACCTAGAAATGTCTGTGTCACTTGTAAAAACATTAAAACATAACATAAAAATGACGATAATTAAACACTGAATTTATTGACAGAAAATTCTTTAAAATTATTATAATTCTATACTTCTAACAAAACAAGAATATCTAAGGGGAGAAAATCTCTTAGTATGAACTATCAAGGGACACTATTGCGATAGCGGTAGAGATTACTAGAAAAAGAATAAAATGTTGATGAGAATTTTGAAAGAAGCTAAGAGTAAATAGGGAGGCCAACTAGTATTACATGTTTAGTTTGCTCACCTGTGGAGAAAAATGCAGCAAAGACCCTCCAAGGTAACAAATTATCCTGCTCTCAGCCACATTGCTTCTTCAAAACTAAAAGGCTGGCTTCCTTTGTCCTAACAAGAGTGTTCTAGTCTTTGTGGATTGAGCATCCAGTAAACTGAAACCTGCCCAACATCAGTAATGCTCACTGGTTCATTTATTTGATGAAATGGAAATTGAAATTAAAAAAAAATTCCCTTCCAACTCCAAGAAAGAATAAAAGAGGTCAGTCTGAGTCATATATGTGTTACTTTTGAACGTCTGGTGTCCTGCAAACTTTCTTGTCAACTGTGAAGCTCAAAAATGAGAGTGTAACTCTCTTTTCCTATGTAATCTGTGCATAACTAGCTGCATTTCTTAACACAGAACATTGATATAGTAGATTAAATTGTGTTTCCCCTCAAAAAAGATACATCTTTTTACCTTAATAAAAAGAATTAGTTGGATCATAATTAACATCAATGGAAGGACAGTCAAGTGATCAGATGACATACAAATTCCACCTTTATATATAAGGTACTGATATTCTGTTTTCCTCCAAGATACATCTGGCACATAGTACCTGCAATAAGTATTTATTAAATGAATAGATTAATTACAAAAGGGTGAAACCATCAGGCCTATCTCCTGAAACCAATGATAAAGTATTAGTTCTATGGACAAAGACTTGACCTAAAAGGTATGGAAGTTGTCCTCCTTCAGATATCACAATAACCTGCTAACATTAGTTCTCTTGCCCCTAATTAAAGAGAAACTGCATATAAGAGCATAACAGGATTTTACAGAAAGTGTAAGAGCTAGAACATCCCATGGACGGCTAAAAGAACAAAGAGATATGTTTTGGAGAGGGTGCAGCGAGAGTGCTCTTTTGAGGCAAGGATGGAGGCTTCACCTCACATACTTTTGGCATGTTTCTAGAAGGTGAAATTCCCTGGAGAGGAACATGATGCTGGGAAGGGTCGAGGGTCAGCAAAGGAGAGGAAGACCCTTAACCAGGTGGACTGACATGATGACTGCTACAATGGGCTCTTGTGTGTCAGGAAGTGTGAGGATGGCACAGGATAGGGCTGTGTTCAGATCTTTTGTTCACAGGATTGCTCTGAGTTGTGCTCAACTCAATAGCATCTAACAACAATAAGAGCTAGAAATTAAGGTAAGTCATATGCATAAGCCATATG
>NW_006399770.1:7797411-7798703 GCF_000299155.1 Elephantulus edwardii
TACAATGACTCAGTATATTCCTTCCATCTTCTTTTGATACCTCCTGGATCATTTAACATTCTGCCTAAATCATTCTTGATTGTAGCAACTCGAGGTAGCTGAAAAAAAAGGAGACTCTCAATAAGATGGATTGACTGTTAGGCTAAAAATCAAAATGAGGGATGAAGCTCAACTCAGAAGTTCTATGTCAGCATATTTTCCAAAACCAGAACTCAGAAAATTCCATATTAGGACCTTTTCCAAAACCAGAAACTTTATGCACCAATGAGCTACTGCAACATCAACTCATCTCACGACCCCCTAAAATATACTTGCTAAAACTCCATATAAGTCCCTCGAAGCCCAACCCCTAGTGCTACTCCCCTTTCTGTGTAGCCCAGCATGTAATAAACTTTGAGAATTCTATCTCTACCTAGATACCACTATCATTCAAATACATACACAAACAACTAGAGCTAAAGAAGAGGAAATAGAAGATTTCTACCAATTTTTGCAGTCAGAAATTGATCAAACATGCAATCAAGATGCATTAGTAATAATTGGTGACTGGAAGGCAAAAATTGGCAACAGGGGAAAAGGATCAGTAGCTGGAAAACACGGGCTTGGTGAGATAAATGAGGCTGGAGATAGAGTGATAGAGTTCTGCACATTTAATGATTTATTCATTGCAAATACCTTTCATAATAAACATAAATGTGGGCTACACACATGGATCTCACCTGATGGTATGCATAAGAATCAAATCAATTACATTTGTGGAAAGACTTGCTGGAGGAGCTCAATACCAGCAGTGAAAACCAGGGTGGGTACTGATTGTGGGACAAACCACCAACTACTAATATGCAAGTTCAAGCTGAAGTTGAGGAAAATTAAATCAAGATTTGACCTTAAGTCTGTCCCACTCGACTTTCAAAACCATTTCAGGAACATGTTTGAGGCCTTGAGCACCAATGAGCATAGACCAAATGAGCTCTGGAAGAATATCAAGAAAATCATCCATGAAGAATGTAAAAAATTATTACAAAGGCTGAAAAAGTAGAAAAGACCAAGATGGATGTCAGATGAGACTTTGAGTATTGCATTAGAGTGCTGAGAAGCCAAAGCTAAAGGAAGAAATCAAAGAGCTGAACAGAAAATTTCAAAAGGCAACTTGGGATGGCAAAGCAAGATACTATAATGAAATGTGCAGAGAGCTGGAGTCAGAAAATCAAAAGGATCGAATCCACTCAGCATTTCTTAAGCTGAAGGAGTAGAAAAACAAATTCCAGCCACAGGTGGCAATACTTAAGGAT
>NW_006399770.1:7804007-7805491 GCF_000299155.1 Elephantulus edwardii
AGAGTTGATGCCTTTGAGCTGTAGTGTTGGAGAAGGGTACAGAATACACCGTGCACTGCTAAGAAAACAAATAGGTTCATCCTGGAGAAGGTAAAACTCAGCTGCTCCTTGGAGGCAAGGATTCTGAAACTTCATCTGACGTACTTTGGACATGTTGCAAGGAGGGACCAGTTCTTGGAGAGGGATGTCATGCTTGGGAAGGTAGAGATATAGCATAGGAGAGGAAGACTCTTTATAAGATGGATTAATTTGGTAACTGGGGTCATGGGGATAGGTGTGTTGGAGACAGTGAGATTGGTCCAGGATAGTGCAGGGTTTAGGACTGTTGTACATAGGGTCAATGAGTTGCAAATGACTTGACAGCAAGTAACAACAACATATGCATAAAGTTATACATGCTTCTTTTTTTTTAACCCATAAAAACAATTTTCTCCCATTATTTTCATTAGATATATGTATTTAACATCCTTAATATGAATGATTTACACTTTTAATAACATTAAAATAAAGGGTACTGTGGGCAGTGCTAACAAGAATTTTCTTTCTCTTGTCAACTTAACCATTGCAGATATTACTTGCAGTATTTTATCACCATTAAAGATTTTACTTGGAGAAATTTAAAAATGCACAAATCACGAAAAGGCAGTTTTTCTATTCCTCCTTAAACAAAGTCCCTGGATTAAAGAAAATTTGGAAAAGGTTTCCTTTGAAAAAACTCATATGATTGAAAAGATTTCACCTTCAAAGAGTTTTACTCCAGGGGGAGTCCCCTTTGAGAATTTTAAGTATGCATGGGAAATGTATTCTTTGAAGATTTTCATGTTAAAAAACAGTTGCATGACTTGGGTATCCTCTTTGAAGATTTGTTAAAAACAATATTTAAAGGATTTCCCTCTTTTGAATGTTTTCTTGTTATGCGTGCTGCTACTCTGAAAATATTGCTATTTAAATAGTTGCATATCTTTCCATTTTCTCCATTACTATTATACATTTCACTAACTTATTTAATTAAATTATTCAATTATTTTACAGAAAATTACACACCATTATTCTTCCTATTCACTAAAAATAGGAATCCTGCATCAGATTAGATTTATATGTACTATATAAATTACTGTCACAATAAGTAATCAACATAGGAATGGGTCCCAATATAGAAGGTTTTGAAAAAATTGCAAGCTCTGGATGAATTAATAAAGAGCATCCTAAATAGGTTATATAAAATAGAGAATACTTCTATGAATAATTTCCTCATCAAATTCCTAAATCAGATACAACTAAGTAAAAAAAAATTAGAGTGAGATGAGGTATTTCCTAACTAATATTTGGTTTCTTATATTTTAATATTTAAGACACTCTGGAGGCCTCCTGGCAAGAAGCTATGCTGCATTCCTGAAGGCACACAGTTTGAATCCACCAGCTGCTCCATAGCAGAAGGATGGGCAATATCCTCTTCTGTGATTAAACTGCCTCTGAAAACCCAC
>NW_006399770.1:7805591-7827042 GCF_000299155.1 Elephantulus edwardii
TTCCTGAAGGCACACAGTTTGAATCCACCAGCTGCTCCATAGCAGAAGGATGGGCAATATCCTCTTCTGTGATTAAACTGCCTCTGAAAACCCACCGGACGGTCAGCTATAGTGCAGTTCTGATTCAACGGTACACAACAACAAGTGATACTTCTGATTTGTGTCCCAGGTATCAAAGAGGACACAGAATGAATAAATAAATGTACAGTGTATTTACACACACACACACACACACACACACACACACACACACACACACTGTGACTAGCTTTATTTCAAGGAATAGTAAATGTGCTTGTAGAGACTAGCATCTCCCAGGTCCATGGGGATACCTCTGCAAAGACTAGCTTTATTTCAAGGAATAGTAAATGTGCTTGTAGAGACTAGCATCTCCCAGGTCCATGGGGATACCTCTGCAAAGTTTTCTACTAATTCAGACACCTACCAAGGCTGACAAATACAAGATTGGCAGGAAAAGCAGGCCACTGGTTCAAGTTCAAAGAATAAGAAGCGAGCTCTAGTGGCAGGGAACTGTGCTACAATCTCAAAGGCACGTGGTTTAAGGCCATCCACTGTTCCTGTCGGAGGAAGATAAGCAATCTCTTCAGGTGTGATTAACTGCCTCTGAAAACCCACAGGAGGGTCTTTTATGGGTTGGTTCTGACTTGATGAATACACAATAACAACAGCCAGAGAGAGGTTCCATGTCCAGCAAGAGTATTAGTACTTCGCCAGACAGCTGTATATATTTGGTGTGGGCCACACTGTTGAAGAAACAAACATCTTTTCAACTGGTCACAGCAGATCTGCTCATGTAGGGGATAACATTAGGTGAAGCATCAGCAAGAAAATTACTATATCAGATCTTATCGAGGGAATTGCACCACAACAGCTTTTAGGCAAGGAATGACTCTGTCACAACTGCCGAACCAGGAAATCATTGGCAAGTCAATTTGACACATAACCTAAGCCATCACAATTAGTGATATATTTCAATACTGACAGAACAAAGGCTTTATTTATTATTTTAGAAATAAGAAATATATTCATTGTTGTTGTTATTGTTTTTAGGCATCATCAGATCAATTCTGACTCATATATACCCTAAGTACAGAAGATGATGCCCAGTTCTGTTCTAATAATTATCATTGTGCTAGTATCCAGTTGCATCCTTTGTGACATTTCATATTTTTGAGGTTTCTCCTCCTTTTCACAGTCTCTCCAAGCTTGATGTCACTTCTCCAGGGCTTGACTCCTTCTGATAACATTATCAATGTATATGCAAACTAAGGTCTCACCATCCTTATCTCCATGGAGTATTCTGGCTGTAATTCTTCTAAGAAAGATTAGCTTATCCTGTTGACAGCCAATTATTGGTTTTCTTTTCTTCACCAACACCATAATTTAAGGGTATCAGTTTTTCTTCAGCTTTCCCTACTCATTGCCCAGCTTTCACAGACACATAAGAAAGATAAAATATATCTTGAGTCAAGTATATTTTAGTACTCAAGTGTTTACCACCTTAGACTGTCCTAACCACCTGTGTTTTAGAGTTTGTCTGAATTTTCTGAACCTCTGGCACATTATCTGACCATCCTACTCTCCCAGACTTCTTCCTGACTACTACCATCTGTTTAGAGGATAGCCCAGTACATTAAAATTATTAAATAATTACAATAAATAGTTGCTAAAATTAATTAAATGGTTTTTATTATTTTCAGTGACATATCATTTGCCGTTTTAAAATGGCATTTGGTGACTATGCATTTAGCTGTACAGGAAAACTTTTTTAAATCTTCTAGAATATGTTGTTTTTAGGTGCCATTGAGTCAAGTACAACTCATAGCGACCCTATGAACAAAAGATCTAAACCCAGTCCTGTCCTGTGCCATATTCACACTTCCTGGCACACAAGAGCCCATTGCATTAGTGACTATGTTAATCCACCTGGTTGAGGGTCTTTCTCTCCTTTGTCAACCCTCCACCCTTCCTAGCATCACATCCCTCTCCAAGGAATAGCATCTCCTAGCAACATGCCCAAAGTATGTGAGACAAAGCCTCATCATTCTTGCCTTCAAAGAGCCCTCCAGCTCCACCCTCTCCAAGATTTATCTATTTATTCTCTTGGCCGTCAATGGAATGTTCGGTGCTCTTCTCCAACACTACAGCTCAAAGGCATCAATTCTTTTCTGTCATCCTTATTCATTGTCCAGGTCTCAGATGCACAGCTAGTAATTGGAAAGACTATGGCTTGAATCAGATGCACCTTAGTCCTCAAACTGATATCACTATTCCTCAATAATTTGAAAAGATCCTACAGATTTTCCCAGTGCAGTGTGTCTCCTTATTTCCTGACTGCTTGTACCAAGGGTGTTAATTGTGGATCCAAACAAGATGAAGCTGTTGATAATCTCAATCTCTTCTCCATTCATCCTGACACTGGCTATAGGTCCAGTGATAACAATCTTGTTTTCTTGATATTGAGACACAATCCATGCGGAAGGCTACCTACATTCCTTGATTTAAAGGATATTTCTCTTAAAATATCTATAGCTGATATTATATTTCAAAAATAAAGTTTCTATCCAAATTATAATAATACAGAAAACAGAGAAGAAATAACAAGAATTTGAAAAGTTTCTTCATAAACATACCAAGGGGAAAATAAAAATTTCACTTTAGGAAATCAAGTCTCAGAAAAGAATATATAAAAGAACTATGAGCTATGATCTCACCCCACCAATGATAGCAATGTTCAACAGGGCAACATACAACAAATGCTGGAGAGGCTGTGGAGAGATTGAACTATTACTCACTGCTGGTAGGAATGTAAAATGATACACATTATAGAATATATATTTGCAACTTCTTGAGAAAGCTGCTGAACAGCCACTGTAGAAGGTGGTCCAGTGCTTTCTCGAAAAATTGAAAATAGAAATACTATTTGACCCAGCAATTCCACTATTGTAAAGGTATCCTGAAGAAACCAGAGCCATGTCTTATATAGATATGTGCACAACCATAATTATTGTTGCATTATTCACAATAGCAAAGATATAAATCAATCTAAATGCCCATCAATAAACATAGTCTGTATATAAACACAATCTTTGCATCCCTTGGGGTCAGAATGGTTTGGGCAATAGCTGATGTTCTCAACCCACGCTTTCAAAAAGGATTGTTACTCTCCAATATTGACTGAGTGTTTAAATCTCACATTTTCTGCCATAACATTTGGAGGACCCAGCAAGATCCTGAGCTCATCTAAGTTTTCTGTGCTGAGAAGATGAGACTCGCTCAGTACCAGAGCTTCTGGAGAAGAAATGGGAAAGGGCACCTCCTGTGACGTTCCAGGATCCGCTTTTCTTATCACAGCTTTGGTGACTGGGACTAAGATGACTCCCAGGCTCTTTCTAGGGATCAACAAACCTTCACCAAGAACATCTCTGGTGAGCCTGGTTCTCTTAATTCTGGTTCCTGTAACAATTGAATCAGTTTAGATACAAATGGACCTTGACTACTACTTGCTATAATTTGGATGTGTGTGCTCAATTAGTCCCTGGTATCTGGTTTGGTTTACCCAGATTTCTGGTTTGTGTTGTCTGTTTATTTGTCACTTTATGGGTTTATTGGGAGAGAAAGTAATAACCTATGAGTGCCTAATAGAGTGATTGTGTGTGTGCATGTAACCGGCTTCGGCTTGCAGTAGCTGGTCTGTGTTGCTCCATGCCAAGGAAACTCTGAGCTACAGAGTCTGAGTGGGTCCTAATCTGAAGTCCCATGATTCCATGGGCATGTCATTCAGGATAATGGAAACTTGCCTTCCTTGTGAGTAGGCCTAGCTCAGGATTTATACAAGTACTTCTTAAGCCAAGACAGACCTAAATTCCCTCAAGAGACATGGTCCGGTGCACATCTGTGTGGCCTCTGAATGCAGGAGCACCCCCTACTGCCCTTGTATTTTGTCTGCACCACCAGGGCATTCCCCAAGCATTAGGGGGAGGTTCTGTTTAAGTTTCATTTACTTTTCCTTTCTTTTATCTAATATCCTTTGATTACTTTTTCCTCTTTCTTCCTGATAAACTCTGTATCTCTAATAGAATGTCCTCCTCTTTAAGTTGAACCCCCTGGACTGTTCTAAAGAATTCTCTGGAAAAAAAGAAGGAAAAAAAAAAGAAAAAAATTAAAAAAAATAATTCTTTGGAAATTATGGAGTTATAAATGCCTGCTACCTGCCTCCACACCCTTTGCAAGGTGGAATGGCCTTCCTTTGATGTCAGCTAGCCATTAAAAAGCACCTTCGATTTGCCCAAAGTTAGAGCAGTCCAATTAATCTGTTGTTACTAGAAGCCCTGGTCATACATAGATACTTCCTGTTTACTCTCACCTAGCTTGGGTCTGCCATGCTTTCTCTGTGTAGGGTCCTCCACCAAACCATCCCTACATAGGGTCTTCTACTGCTGACCCTACCCTCCTTATTCCTTCAGTCTTGGAGTCTGAGCAAGATACAGTAAAAAAGCTGTTAATGTGTTAAATTTAAAAATGTTTGTTCCAAAATAAGAGCTGGGAATACAGAGGATATCTTGTAAGAATCCAGTGTCTTCTGGCCCTCCTCAAGCATCTTCTTGATGTCTTCTCCTGGTAGCTATAAACCAGTGTTCTTCTCTCGCCCTTTAGGCAAGGGAGAACTGTTTCAGTTATGTTGACCTTCCCAGAGAATTAGAAAAAAAACAACAAAAAACCAGTAAGCACTGCTGTGCTCAAGACTCCTGATCTATTCCTGGCACTCCAAGAACCAGGCCCTAGAAAGAGTCTTAGAGCTGCTACAGACAAAGGAGACTTATGTTTCTCTTCTAGACTTTTTTTTTCTCTTCTACACTTTTGAACCATCTCATTCTTGTTCAACCTCCAGAATCTATACTTGGAATAAGTGCCTGATCAACACTTGACTTAATCAATACCACCAGATCCCTAAACCCAGCTACCCTACACCTGGACTCTGAAAATACAAAAGAACATGACTGTAAACAAGTTTTTTACACTGCTTATTCCTCCAGACCATGTCTCAAAAACGGTCCCTTCCTAGATGCAGACATTTTGCTCACTGATGGTAGCAGTTTCATTTATACTAGAACTCAGAAATCTGGGGTAGAAACCACTACCCATACCGTTGTGTGGGCTGAAAGGAGGCTCAGCCCAAAAGACTGAACTCATTGCCTTGATCTAAGCACTCCAGTAAGCTAAAGATAAGACTGTTGACACTTATTCTGACAGCTGTTATGCCTTTGCAAATGTGCACGGAACACGATATTAAGAAAGGGGCCTCCTTACTGCCGCTGGAAAGACTGTTGAAAATGCTTCTGATGGGGAGTCCAGAACAAAGGCTGCATAGTGGAGTTGATTTAGGGGGTGGGATTGTGTAATAATAAAAGAATTTTTCTTTTACTTTTCAAAGACAAAGTGAACTGATGAGGGAGGGTGGGTAGGGAGAATAGTGCAACAATGAATGAATGGAAATCCAAAGTCTATAAATTTTCATTAAAATTAATAATAATAATAAAATTTTAAAAATAAAATTTTAAAAAAGAATGTTTCTGATCTTTTAAGTTTCATGCAAAAATGACTGGCACAGCATATCAGCAGAGAACTGCCGGAAGTCCAGGCTGGGTTTAGAAGGGGCCATGGTACTAGGGATATTGTAGCTGACGTTAGATGGATCTTAGCTGAAAGCAGGGAATACCAGAGGACTGTCTATCTGTGTTTCATTGACTATGCAAAGGCATTTGACTGTGTGGATCATAACAAACTGTGCCTGACTCTGAGAAGACTGGGAATCCCAGAACACTTGATCATTATAATGCGAAACCTATACTTGGACCAGGAGGCAGTCGTCAGAACAGAACAAGGGAACACTGCACGGTTCAAAATTGGGAAAGGCGTATGCCAGGGATGAGTCCCTTCTCCATACCTTTTCAACCTGTATGCAGAACAGAGTATCCGGGAGGCTGGGCTCTATGAGGAGAAGAGTGGTGTCAAGATTGGTGGAAGATCTATCAACAATCTGTGTTATGCAGATGACACAACCCTGCTTGCTGAAACTGAAGAGGACCTGAAGCACCTGCTACAGAGGGTCAAGGACTGCAGCCTACAATATGGATTGAGTCTCAGTGTCAAGAAGACAAAGATTCTCACCACTGGACCAATTGGCAGCAACAGGATGGATGGTGAAGAGATTGAGATTGTTCACAGCTTTAGTTTTCTTGGCTCCACAGTCAACACTCTTGACACCAGCAGCCAGGAAATCAAAACACGTATTGAGATGGGAAAGTCTGCTGTTAGGGACCTCTCCAAAGTACTGAAGAAAAATGGTATCTCTCTGGAGACTAAGGTGTGTCTGATACATTCCATGGTCTTTGCAATCACTTGTTAAGCGTCAGAGACTTGAACGATGACCAAGGAGGATAGAAGGAGAATTGATTCCTTTTAGCTGTGGTGCTGGAGAAGAGTATTGACAGTACCATGGACTGCTAGGAAAACAAACAGATTCATCCTGGAAAGGGTTAAACCAGGTGGCTTCTTGGAGGCAAGGATTCTGAGGCTTTGTCTAACATACTTTGGGCTTGTTTTAAGGAGAGACAGGTCCTTGAAGAAGGACATCATGCTTGGGAGGGTAGAGGGACGGCGCAGGAGAGGAAGGCCCTCTATGAGGTGGATTGATTCAGTGACTGGGATAATCGGATGGGAGTGTCAGAGACAGTGCGATTGGCATAGGACAGAGTAGAGTTTAGGGCTGTAGTACATAGGGTCGCTATGAGTCGCAAGCAACTCGAAGGCACATAACAACAACAACAACAAGCTGTGTGGCTGCCATCAAAGATGACACTGCCAAGGACATCAGACCAGAGAAGAACCTATGACAAAAATAAATCACCTAGCGATGTCTTGGTAGGCCACTCTCAGTGCTGAAATCATACAGCCCATCCCAGTCCTTTCCGCCCCTATCCTGCCAAACAATGTTAAATATTCAAAAGCTTAAAAGGATTTTGCAAAGCAAACAAAAAAGAAAGCAAACATCAAGACTTACTTTAGTTAAAAGATGGTAAGACCTGGCAAATGCAAGGATATTTATTCCAAAGCTATAGCCAGACAATTTGTAGAAGTAAATTTTACTGAACTCAAGCCAGCACCCCTCAGTGATAAATTCCTCCTTATCATACTAGATATAAGAATGAAAGTAGTTCTCTTACGCAAGCTCCTCATTAATCTTACTGTTTTAGCCTGAACTCAATCCCATTATCTACCCTTTGTCAAACTTTGCAGCCAAAAACTCAGTTCTTGTAAAAATATATGAGTTTTATAACCTGTGTGAATCAGACCATTACAAGTTATCCTGACTTTTCCCACTGTGGTCAAAATTCCAAAACCTGTGGATTCATTTCTCATGAGTGAAAGCAGCACCTGAGTCACTAAACTAGACTGTTAACCCATGAATTACAGCACTCCAGTTAACATCTTAGTATCAGAAAATGTTTAATTGGAATCCCTAGTTAACTTCCTTGTTCACTGGAATCTCAAGACGCCTAATACTTCTGTTTCTCCTCCTCCTAATTAGACTACGAGCCTTTAATCACATAATGCAATCTGCTCAAACTCAGACTGAGTCTGCTAAACTTCTCTTTTTATCTCAGTATTATAAGGCCCTACCAAGTGAAGACCCTGCTACTTACTCAATGGTTTGTGTATGTACAAACGGGAGGAGATAATGTAATAGCAATTTATATTTTAGTGTTAGAGAAGCCATTTTGTTCTGACTGTCATTTTATGTGTTAATAAATGTATGTATGTCTTAATAATTTTGACAGTAATATGTGTTACCAGGGTTTATGTTCCCTAGTATATGCTGACCCAGCTTGGTTATCACTCCCTGACTACAGCCTGGACACCTATGAAAACTCAGAAACAATAACGACTCTCATATGTAAAGAAGGCTTAACTGCCAACCACAATGAACTCTGTGGAAACTCCATGCCCAATCTTTGTATATAAACCCAACCTTGCTTCCCTTTGGGGTTGGAACAGTTTGGGAAATAAGCTGACCTTCTTGACTCATGTGCAAAGTTTTGTTAATCTCCAGTATTGGCTGAGTGTTTAAATCTCACATTTTCTGCCATAACAGTAGGAGTGCAGGTGAGGTAGTACTGATGTAGTGCATTCTTTCCCCTGACCTGTATCATGACAGTGATCCATTCTTGGAGCAGTAATTGTATCTGCATTTCATTGGAATTATTGGGGGAAAGTTAAGCCCTTTTTCTAAGAGATTGTAAGTCTCAATTTGTCAAGGGTGCCTCATAAGTACATTCAATACAGAGGCAAGCAGGGCTGAGGCCTCCTGACAAATTTTGAATCCCTACATCCAACTCTGTATTTCTCTATCAATTTGCTTTTCCATTTTGTTCATGCATTCCCTTTAACCATTTAAATGAGTTCTAGATGGGTCTTCTATAGTTTGCAAACAAAAGTCTTGCCTGAAGTAGCACATTTTAAAGTAGATGACCCAATTAAAATATTATGATCATTCTGAGTACGATTTCTCAATGCCAACATGATTGTAATTAAATCTAAAATTTCCCTGTTTGTTTTTTTGTTGTTATTGTTCTTGTTAATACACATTGTTGATCTGTCTAGCAATTCTTTTATGACTTCAGAGGCTTCATACTATAAATTAGTCCTGTAATATGAGTACAATTAACTTTATCCATTGCTGCACCTAATCTTGACAAATCTTCTAGTTATAATTTTTAAAAGATAGACAACAAATAATAGAGGATGATTCAATCTGAGTGAAACCTAGAACTGTCATTCAATGAATGGTTAGTAGGATATGTAGGGACTCTCTCTACCTTCCAAATAATACGGTATGCAAATGTTAGGATCTGGAACTGATGCAGCCATTTTGCTACCATGAGGAATACCAATATGAGAATAGAGTCAACACAAAGAACAATGAAGCTGTGAGAAAGTCAGAGAGAAGCAGAAATTAAGCCCTATTTAATTCTATTTACCCTTGGGCTCTTCAGTTTCATGAACCAATATGTTCTCTTTATTGTTGAAGCTAATTGAATGGGTTTTCTGCTACATGGGTTTGAAAGCATTCTAACTATTACAATGTCTTAATTAAATCACCATCAGTCAACTAATAAGGCACTATGAAGAACCTTATTTCACTGAAGTAGTTCTTTAAGGGTGTCAAAAGTGACATAAAAAAGTGCCTAGAGAAGAACATGGCACATAACAAGAGTATCATAAAGGTTTTTTTAGGCAAAATTGAGTTTTCTTTAATAATAATTATCATTTTAATAAGGAGCTCTGGTTGCATAGTTTTCGCATGTCAGGCTGCAAATACAGCATTAAAATATAACAACTAGAGTGGGAGAAAGGTGTGGTGTCTTCTTCTATAAAGATTTAGAGCTTTAAAAGCCTGACTGATGCTTGCTATAAGTCTCAACTGCAACAGGCAAAAAAACAAAACAAATTTTTAAAGAAAAATTCTTTTAGTCTAAGGGAATACGTTTGAAAAAAGACTTCTCATCAAGTTTAAATCCTTCAACTGTAGCAGTTTGATGTTATTACCTTACAATCCTAGTCGTTCCCTTTATTAACTAATAATAGGACTTTCTGACCTTGAATCAAGAATGACTTTTACAAGAAATGAAAAGGAAAATTTTATTGTTTTGAACTTTACCTCGTTAGTACTAGCTTTACTCAGAAATACAGACTTTCTTATTTTCTTGTTTCCCTCCCCCTACCTCTTTACATGGTATGCTGAATGAAAATATTTTCACTTGGGATGGTGTTCTAAAACAAATATAACGAGATTCGAAAACACAACTTAAATTAGTAGCCTTGGTGTGTCTTAAAGTGCTTGTTGAAGAAAAGCAGAGACCACAGTCTTCAATGTGGATTGCATCTCAAAAACAAGAAAGCAAAAATCCTAACAACTGGGCCAATGGGCAACATCATGATAGATGGAGAAAAGATTGAAACTGTAGATTCAATTAAGATGAAATCATTGACGATCGATACTCTTGGTACCAGGAGTAAAGAAATAAGAAGATGTGTTGCTTTGGGCAAGTCTGCTGTTAGGGACCTCTTGAAAATGCTGAAATACAGTGATGTCAGTCTGAAGACTAAAATGCACATGATTTAGTCCATGCTCTTTTCATGCTTCTTTCACATAGTATTACCTGCCATGTGACTGAGAGCTGAACAATGACTAAGGATGACAAAAGAAGAATTGATATCTTTGACTTGTAGTTTTGGAGAATACTGAATATACTATGATAGACTGCCAAAGAATGGACAGGTATGTCTTATAAAGGGTAGAGCAGGGCAATATTTGGGGGCAGGATGGCAAAGCTTTATCTCTCATATGTTGGATATGTTGCTAGGTGAAGTATTTGTTGGAAAAGGGTATCATGCTTGGAAGAGTGGTCAGCAAAAGAGAGGAAGATCTTCAATAAGATGGATTGACACAGTGACTGCCTGGTTTTCATTGGTTTTGTTCAAACATTCTTCTAGGTTGGATAGCCCTGGTGTGTTCACTTGCCGTACAGAGGTAACTTGTGGTTGCTGTGAAGCTGAACACTGCGACACTGACGTGTCAAATATGTAAATGATTACCCATGGTGGACAGTGTTTGATGGAGCTCCCCAATTAAAACAAGCTTGGAAGCAGGAGTGGCATTCACTTCCATAACAGCTTGCTTTGAGAAAGCCTATGAACCGGGAGAAAGGATGAAAGTCACACAAGTGTTGAGGTCTTTCGTTCATAGGGTCACTATGAGTCACCTATGACACAACGGCACTTAACAACAACAACATTATCAGAGATGATGAGGATGAAATAGAATAGGTTAGGATTCAGATCTGTTCACAGAGTTGCTATTAGTAGTATTCAACTCAATGACAACAACAAGAGTGTGGGTGTCTCTGGGAAAAAGGTAGATAGCCATCACAGATCAACCAATACCTGGGGAAGAGTATGTCCTGGGAAGCATTTTTGGGAATTTCCCAACAACTTTGTCACCTCGAGGGGAAACAGTTCCTCCTGTCAAGTCACAGGAGAGGACATAGGCACAAATGGCCAACATTGTCTGCTCCTGAGGGAAATTGCTGCCTTCCATCAAAGTATAGGGCAGGACAGAGAAGCAGGCCTATCAAGCTGGGCAAAGATTAAGATCCTAGCTCCTTGCCCCTCCAAGTAAAACCAAATGAGAAGCATGCCATAGGAAACAGGAAACAGAACCAACCAGAGAGGACCAACAGGGAAGATTGCCACTAGGACACTGAATCAGGAGCAACACTTATAATCTACAAGTCTACCAACAGTATCATAAAGACAAGGAACTAAAAACTGTCTACAAAGACAGAACAGAAACTGCCTTACATATACCAAGAATGCCACATAATATCAAGAACATCATAAACTGGTTCAAACACTATGAAAAATCAAAACAAGCTTTCTACTGAAAAAGCAGACCTAATCATAGACCAATGAATACCTCATAGACAAAAAGATAGGAGAAATATACCAAGATGGGGTTTTGAAAACTGAAAGCAAGGTACTGAAAAAGTTACAAATGGTTGAAGACGTGAAACCATAAATAAAGATGTATAAGCATTTTAAAAATCATCACAAGACCTTCACTCCTGACACTGCTGCCCCACACTCGGACCTCCTTTCCTGACATGGCCACCTCACGGCAGGACCTACTCTCCTGATGCCATGCATGTGCTGGGACCTGACTTGAGTGAGGTACTTTGTGGGGGGAGGAGGGTCACTGTTGTTTGGCTGGATCATGGGCCCTTTGAGCTCAATCAGAAGAGAACAAAACAACTGGAGCTCATTCCTGAAGGGAAATACAAGGTCTCCCGGTTTTCAGATCAGGTCTCTGTGCTCCGCCTTTCATCTCCTCAGTCCAGTCCATCAACTGCCTTCAGCCGTGGCACCTTAGGCTACCCTAGCTGCAGCAGTTGTCTGACAGAGGAGGCTGCTCTCACAGGCCTTTTCACTACTAAACAGAAGCAGATCTTCCCATGGGTCAGAAGGCAGAAGGAAACTCATGTATAGTAACTGTCCCACCTTATTTTGGAGCAGTGACTTCAGGTCAAGAATCTGCGGCTGCCCAGACAGTAAAAAAAAACCATCTACCACAAAAATGTCACATAGGAAGCAGGCTACTTCACCCCCTACACAAGCCCAAAGCAAGATGTCACCCCCAAAAAAGTGACACAGTATCAATGGATTTCCTGAAGCCAGAAAGTCTGATAAAACTTTCCCTCACAGAATTTAAAAGAACAATGATGGAATATTTTCACTGGATAAAAGACATACTTGAAGAAGTATAGGAAACTGCAAGCAAAAATAAGGAGGAGATTTAAAAATAAAAGACACTCTAAAACATTAGAGATTTTAAAAAAAAATTAGGCATTAGAGGCTCTGGGAAAGCAAGAAATCACAATACAAAATATGAGGACCAGTGCTTCAGATGCTGTCAACTTGAAGGAGGAACACATGAACAGAGTTGAAGAGATGGAACATAGAACCAGTGAAAAATAAGACAGAATTGTCACCACTGATCTGCTAGAACAAACATCAGAATCAAAAAGGAAGGGAAAAGAAGAAAATCTAAGAATAATGTAGGAGACCATGAAGAGAAATAACATGTGAATAATTGGAATCCCAGAATAGGAAGAAGCAACTAAGGCACCAAAAAAGTTGTGGAAGGATTATTAGAGGAAAACTTTCCAGGCATAATGAAGAATGAGAGAATATATATTCAAGAAACCGAGAGAACACCATATAGATTAGATGTCAAAAGAAAAACACAGAGACATATCATAGTCAAATTTGCCAGAACCGAAGATAAGAATTCTGAAAGCAGTGAGGGAAAAGCAATGAGTAACCTATAAGGGAGAGTATATAAGAATAAGTCCTGATTCTCAGCAGAAACCACATGAGCAAAATGATGATGGAAGATGAGGTGCCACAGAGAGCAAGACGGCCCAAAGTAACTGTAACTAGTAACAACACCAAAAAGAACTCAACAAAATGATAGCAAGAAACCTTGCCTCTCAATAATCACACTGAATGTAAATGGTTTAAATGCACCACTGAAGAGAAAAAGAGTAGTAGACTAGATAAAACCCAAAAACCATCAAGATGCTGCCTACAAGAGACACACCCAAAAAATGAAGATAAAGAAAGACTAAAAATAAAAGGGTGGGAAAATATATACCAAGCAAATGGCAACCAGAAATATTAGTGTCCGATAAAATATATTTCAATGCAAACACCATCACAAAGGACAAGGAAGGTCATTATATAATCATTAAGGGGTCAATAGAATAAGAAGACAAAAATAATAAATATCTATGCACCAAATGAAAAACCTACAAAAGATATAAAACAAACATTAACAAAACTGGAAAAGGAGATAGAAAACACTATTATAGTAGTTGGAGACTTCAGTACACCACTCTTAAGACATGAGAGAAGTTCTAGAAAGAAATTCGACAAAAACACTGAAGAATTAAACCACATGATAAACCAACTTGATCTCATGGGTATTTTTAGGGTAATGCATCTCCCCCAAAAACCATAGTATACCTTCTTCTCCAATGTACATGTAACATTCTCCAGGATGTTGTTGTTGTTGTTGTTATGTGCTGTCGAGTCGCTTGTGACTCATAGCGACCCTATGTACAACAGCCCTAAACTCTGCTCTGTCCTGTGCCAATCGAACTGTCTCTGACACTCCCATCGCAATTATCCCAGTCACGGAATCAATCCACCTCATAGAGGGCCTTCCTCTCCTGCGCTGTCCCTCCACCATCCCAAGCATGATGTCCCTCTCTAAGGACCAGTCGCTCCTCACAACATGTCCGAAGTATGTTAGATGGAGCCTCAGAATCCTTGCCTCCAAGGAGCAGCCCGGTTTGACCCTTTCCAGGACAAATCTGTTTGTTTTCCTAGCAGTCCATGGTATTCTCAATACTCTTCTCCAGCACCACGGCTCAAAGGCATCAATCCTCCTTCTATCCTCCTTGGTCATCGTCCAACTCTCTGATGCATAACAAGTGATTGCGAAGGCCATGGCCTGTATCAGACACACCTTAGTCTCCAGAAAGACACCATTTTTCTTCAGTACTTTGGAGAGGTCCCCAACAGCAGACTTTCCCATGGCAATACGTCTTCTAATTTCCTGGCTGCTGGTGCCGAGAGTGTTGACTGTGGAACCAAGCAAACTGATACATTAAAAAAGGATACATTAAAATAAAATTAAAAAAAAATTCACCATGACAAAGTGGGATTCATAACAGATATGCAAGACTTGTTCAACATAAGAAAAACAATCAATGTAACTCATCACATTAACAAAGCAAAGAATAAGAACCACATGATCCTATCAATTGATGCAGAAAAAGCCTTTGACAAAATCCAACACCCTTTCCTGATTAAAACACTCAACAACATAAGACTAGAAGGGAGTTTTCTCAACATAATAAAAATATATGTTCAAACATAAGAGTCAGCATTGTTCTCAGTACAGAAAGGTTAGAGGCATCCTCTTTGAGAACAGGAACTAGGCACAGATGCCTGCCATCACCTCTACTATGCAATATTGTATTAGAAATCTTACCAGTAGCAATAAGACAAAAGAAGAAAATACAAGGTATCCAAATTAGCAAAGAGGAGGTAAAATTATCTCTAAATGCAGATGATATGATAGTATACTTAGAAAACCCTAAAGATTCAGCAAGAAAACTATTAGACATAGTTGACCAATTAAAAAACGTGGCAGGATACAAGATAAAAATACAAAAGTCATCTGGATTTCTCTATAGTGACAAAAGGAATATAGAATTGGAGTTAGGAAAAACAATACCCATCACAATAGCTAATAACAAGATTAAATACTTGGGATTAAATATAACTAGAAGCATAAAGGACATATTCAAAGAAAATTATAAAGCATTACTACAAGAAACAAAGAGAGACCTGAGGAAATGGAAGGATAGCCTTTGCTCACGGATAGGAAGACTCAATATTGTGAAAATGACAATCCTACCAAACACAATCTACACGTTCAATGCAATCCCAATACAAATACCAATTCTATTTTTCAATGAGATGCAATGCACTCCTTAAAAAGAGAAATAAGCTGGGAGGCATATCACTCTGATTTCAAATTCTACTACACATCCACAGTAGTCAAGACAGCATGGTACTGGTACAGTGACAGACAGATATATCAATGGAATAGAACTGAGAACCCAGAAATCAGCCCATCTACCTATGGTCAACTGATTTTTGACAAGGAGATGAAATCAGTTAAGTGGGGAAACAACAGCCTTTTTGACAAATGGTGTTGGCAAAATTGGAAAACCATCTTGCAGAAAACACTACCAAGACCCACACCTTATACCATACACACAAAAAAACCAACCCAAAGTGAATCATGGGCCTTGTTCTAAAACCAAGGACTATAAACTTGATTAGAAGAAAGCTTGGAAGAACCTTAGAAGCACTAATCCACAACATAAACAGTCTTCCAAGTATCCTGAAAAACCTACACCAGGAGAGGGTGAAATAGATGAATGGGTCCTTCTAAGAATCAAATCCTTATGCACATCCCAAATCTTCTCCAACAGGGTTAAAAGTGAAGCCACAGACTGTGAAAATATATTTGGTAATGACGTCTGATATAGAATTTATATCTAGAATTTATAGAATACCCAAGCGCCACAACAAGATAAAGGTAAACAACCCAATTGCAAAATGGGCACAGATTATGAACAGGCACTCACCAAAGAAGACATTCAGATGATGAAAAAATACATGAGAAATGCTCAAAATCCTTAGTTCTAATAGAGATGCAAATAAAAACAACTATGAGATATCATCTCACCCCAGTAAGAATAGCAAAATTCAACAGAGCAGGAAACAATAAATAATGGTGAGGTTGCAGAGAAACTGAAATCCTTATTCACTATTGGTGGGTGTGTAAAATGGTGCAACTGCTATAGAAGCTGTTTGGCACTTTCTCAAAAAGTTGCAAATAGAAATACCATTTGACCCAGCAATTCTACTACTGGCCATATACCCTAAAGAAATCATAACTGCCAATCAAGCAGATATATGCACACCCATGTATATTGCGGCTTTGTTCACAATAGCAAAGAGCTGGAAACAACATAAGTGCCCATTAACAAAAGAATTGATAGAGAAGCCCTGGTATAGTCACACAATGGAATATTATGGAGCATTCCAAAACAAAGAATTCATGAAATATTATGCAAAATGGGTCACTCTGGAGGACATTCTGCTGAGTGAAATATCTCAGTCACAAAAAGACAAATACTGCATAATTTCACTGTTCTAAAATAAGATTGGCATAAGGTTTGGGGAAAGCTAAGAAAAGAGGCATAAATAATGTGCATGGCATTGAAACAGATGAGGGAGAGAATCACATAAAAGGAATATATGATTGGGTATTATTGGCATGACAAGAGTCCAGAAAAAGAGCTGCATAGTAAAGTGTACGGGGAGGGGGGGCTGTATAATAATGAAAGAATTTTTTTTTCTGAAGAAAAAGCAAACTGGCAACAAGGGACTGGAAGGAAAATGTGTAACAATGAATGAATGGAAATTGAAGTTCTCTATAAACTTTCATTAAAATGTCAATTAAAAAATTTTAAAAAGTATAAAAATCATCACAAGACAGAGAAGGTACAAGGAGCATGGTATAAGATATACTAAGATTAGCATGGAAATTCAATCTAGAATATCAAGACCAATATTACAGATATTTTCAACATGTTAGAGATGCCAAAAATTAGAATAGAAGAGAGAGAAGAGAGAATAAACACAATTAAAGAAAAGAACCCCAACAAGAATTTATAAGGGGAAAAAACAGGGATAGAGAAGACAGAAGGAAAATGAAGAAAACATTAGAATTATGGTGGACAACATAAAACAAAACAAAATCAGTGTCATTCAAATTCCAGAAAAAGACTTTATAGGGGGAAACACACTGAGAAAAGTGTTGAAAAGGTAGTAGAAGAAAATTTTCCTGGTATCATAAAAAATCAAAGAAAAGAATATAATACTAAAAGAAGTTTGAGAAAACAAGGAGTCATCTGCAAAGGTGAGCCAATTAGATTAAGTTCTGGCTTCTCAGCAGAAACCTTATGAGAAAGAAACAATGAGATGATATATACAGGAAGCTGAAAGAAAACAACTGTCAGCTGAGGATCCTGAACCCAGCAAAGCTGACAATCAAATATGAAGGAGAAATTAAGTCTTTTACAGAAAAGCACGAACTAAAAAAATCTGTGAAAATAAGACCAACTCTATAAGAAGCACTAAAGGAAGTCCTTCACACAGAGGTAGCTGAAGAAACTGGATGGGCCAAAGTAACCAGCAACAACAGGAAAAGGAATGCCACAAAATGGCAATAATAAAATCTGGCCTATCAATAATCACACTCAATGTGAACTACTTTGAAGCATTAACTCAAAGAAAAAGGAAAGCAGAATTTGAAAAAAACCAAAACCCACTAAATATGTTACATACAAGAGACATATTGAAGAAATTAATCCAGAGGTAAACACCAAAGCCCAGGGAAGGGGGGGGAGGAATATACCAGGAAAATGGCATTCACATGAGACCTGGGGTGACAATACTAATCTCTGCTATAATAGACTTAAAGGCACAAAAGATAGAGGAAATTACTTCTCATCTATGCATCTAATGGCAAACCTACAAAATACACAAAAGACAAGACTTTAAGAAAGAAATAACCAAAAAAGATAGCAGTAAAAATCTTCCCCATACCACCTTCATCAAAGGACAGGTTAACTCAAGAAAATGCAACAAAGACACAGAAGAATGAAAGTATACAATCAGCCAACTTAACCTCATTCACTTAATGACTTATTTATAGAACTTCACCAAAAAAAAAAAACAAAACAAAAACAAAAAAACCCAAACCCTTACATTAAGTTTTTTCTCAAGTGCACACAGTACATTCTCCAGAACTGACTACATATTAGGACACAGAGCAAGGCTCCACAAATTAAAAAAACATTGCAAATAATGCAAAGTATCTTCTCAAATCATATACCATAAACTAGAAACTAAGTACAAGAGAATAGAGGAAAAAAGAACATCCATAGGAAGACTAAACAACACCTTGCTTGAGCACTATTGGGTTATAGAAGAAATAAAAAATGAAATAAAGTACTTGAAATAAATGAAAATTAAAATATAACATATCAAAACTTCTGGGATATAGCTAAGGACATCCTCAAAGATCAGTTCACTGTAATAAGCAAACACATTTTAAAAAAAAATAAAAGTGCAAAACAAGCTATTTCAAATCTCCAGAAAATAGAAAGTCAAGCCTCTAGAAGAAAGTAATTTACAAAAATAAGACCAAAATCAAGGGAATAGAAAACAGAAAAACAAATGAATTCATTAACAAAATGAGAAGCTTCAAACACTTCAAAAGAGTTAATAAAAATGGACAAAACATTGGCAAATTTAACAACAACAAAAAGAGACAGATAAATAAGAAATGAAAGCAGTCACATCACAACAGAACCAGCTGATATGATAACATTGGAATATTCACCCTGAGTCATAAGGAAAAGGGGATGGCGTATTCTCTTAGCTACTTCCTGCTGAAAAGGGACGCTGTGGGTTTCAGGGTGAAGATCTTCTCTCACTACTCTAAAGGGCCCCTTTGGCAGTAGGAAACACATAGACTATTATGGAGGTTGATTTTGGAATTTAGATGCACTCTTATTGATTGTGCTTGGCTGTACATGTTCATATCCTTGAAGATGTATCATGGGGGTGTTGCAACCTAGAAGACACAAATTTGACTAACAAGTTATAAGTACATGAGTCCAAAAATTATGGAAAAGTAAAAGAAAAGATTCTTTCATTGTTTTACAAACCCTCCCCCAGGTCCCCTCCACCATGTAGCCCTCGCTCTAGTCTCCTGTGATGACAGAAATACCCAGTTATATCTCTCTTTTAAATTTGTAAACCTAGAGGAAACAGACAAATTCCTAGAAACCCAAACGAACACGAACAGAAGCCGAATACCTGAAGAGATTCATCACAAAAGAAAAAACTGAGCAAGTTATAAAAAGACACCTGTCTCCAAAAAGTCCTGGCCTAGATAGCTTCACAAATGGACTCTATCAAACATCCAAATATGAACTATTACCAATTTTACTCAAATTATTCAAAAAAATGGAAACAGAAGGATACTCCTAGAATGATTCTATGAAGCAAGCATAACCTTAGACTCAAAACCTGGCAAAGACATTAAAAAAATACCCAACTATACACCAATATCTCTCATGAATATAGATGCAAAAATTCTTAATATGATCACAGCCAATAGAATCCAACAGTATGTATATCTATACACATACAAATAAACATACGCACATATTTATATTTATCTCTATCTCTATTTATTTATATTATGTTTATATTTATATTTCTTTATATATACATTCATCATGAACAATGGGATCAAGGGGAAAATTCACCATGACCAACAAGAATACAAGGATGATTCAGAAATTCAGAATTAGAAAAACAATATAATTCATCATATTAACAAAACAAATATCAAGAACCATGATTCCATCAATTGATGCATAAAACACCTTTGACAAAACCCAATATCCTTTTCTGACTAAACATTGAGCAAAATAAGAGTAGAGAAGAATTCCATCAACATAGTGAAAAGTACATGTGGAAAACCAAGAACCAACATTATTCTCACTGGGGAGAGATTAAAACTATCTCCTCTGCAAACAGGAGCCAGGAGAAGATGTCCACTCTTAACACTTCTTTTTAATATTGTATTGGAAATTTTAGCTATTTCAATAAGGCAAGAGAAGGAAACAAGAGGTATCCAAATTTGCAAAGTGGTGGTAAAACAATTGTTACATGCAGATGATATGATAGTGTACAGAGAAAATCCCAAAGATTCAACCCCCAAAAAAACCTCTTAGAACTAATAGACTAATATAGTACAGTAGCAAGTCAGAAGACATACAACACACAAAGATCATTTGGCTTTCTCTACAGCAACAAAAAAAGCATGGAAAAGAAACCAGAAAAGTAGTATCGCCTACAAGAGTACAAGAGATAAGCATAAGATGAAATGTTGTTAAGTGCCAGTCAAGTAGTAGGCGACTCATAGCGACTCTATGAACGAAAATCCTTGACACTTGCATGCGTGACTTTCATCTTTTCTCCAGGTTCATAGGATTTCCGGAGGCAAGCTATTTATGGAAGTGGATGCCACTCCTGCTTCCAAGCTTGTTTCAACCGGGAAGTGCCACCAAACACTGTCTACCATGGGTAACCATTATCGCATTTAACACATCAGTGTCACAGTGTTCAGCCTCACAGCGACCACAAGTTACCTCTGTACAGCAAGTGGATGCACCAGGGCTATATGACCTAGAAGACTGTTTGAACAAAAACAATTAAAACCAGGCCTTAGGGCCGCAGTTTATAGTCACTCACCTTTGGCTTGGTAGCATCACTTTTGGTCCACTGGGCAAACTGGTCTCTCTCTGTGTTAAGTGCTATTGATTTGCAGGCAACTCATATGAACCCTATGAACTAAAGTCCTCAGCACTTGCATGCCCAACTTTTGATCCTTTCTCCAGGTTCATAGGGTTTCCAGAGGCAAGCTATTTACGGAAGTGAATGCCACTCCTGCTTCAAAGCTTGTTTCAACCAGGGAGCAGTGGTACATTCACACAATGGAATACCATGCAGCACTAAGGACAATGATCCTAAAATACTATGTAACATGAAAGATTCTAGAGAGCATTATGCTGAGTGAAATAAATGAGTCACTATATAAGAGCATGATTATGAGAATAGGAAGATAATTGAGTAAGTTATGTATACATGTTCTAAAGGGGAAGGAGAGGTAGAGAGGCAGACAATAAAAGGGGAAATCACTAGGATAATAAAGATTAGTTGGTTTTGTGTCAGGAATAGGCAAATTCAAGGGGGCTTGAAATAAGGGTGATAATGGGCATGTTGTTGTTGTTGTTATGTGCCTTCGAGTTGCCTGCAACTCATAGCGACCCTATGGACAACAGCCCTAAACTCTGCTCTGTCCTGTGCCAATCGAACTGTCTCTGACACTCCCATCGCAATTATCCCAGTCACGGAATCTATCCACCTCAGAGAGGGCCTTCCTCTCCTGTGCTGTCCCTCCACCCTCCCAAGCATGATGTCCCTCTTTAAGGACCGGTCTCTCCTCACAACATGTCCAAAGTATGTTAGACGGAGCCTCAGAATCCTTGCCTCCAAGGAGCAGCCCGGTTTGACCCTTTCC
>NW_006399770.1:7830857-7868632 GCF_000299155.1 Elephantulus edwardii
CCCTCCCTTCACATCTATCTCCCTTTCACCAGCCCTCCATCTAATAACTTTTATATGAAGCTTCCATGGCTTCTGTGATTTCAAACACATCAGCTGATGGTAGTTCCTTATGTTGGGATCAGTGTCTCTGAAGTTTAGTCGTAATGTTTCCCGGTCAAAGGTGATGCATCCTGTAGAACTGGTGTGTAGATAGGCTTTTCTTGGCTGAAACGGATGTCGCGGGCTTTTGGCATCTTCGATTACCTGGGAAGATGGGATGGGTCTGCAGGGTCTGATGGCTGTCCTCTGAGGTGCCCAACTTCAGCTAGTCAGATGCCTAGCCCCTCCTCTGACCTTCCTGCCGGAACGGATGTCGCAGGCTTTTGGCGTCTTTGATTACCTTCCTGCCAGAATGGATGTCGCGGGCTTTTGGCGTCTTCAATTACCTGGGAAGATGGGATGGGTCTGCGGGGTCTGATAGCTGTCCTCTGAGGTGCCCAACTTCAGCTAGTCATGTAACATAATATGTATAAGAATCATTGTATAAAACAATGTACACGAGTTAAAACCAATGTATATTAATGATTGTATGCAAACTCTGGTAAGGAGCTACACTGCTAGGCCAAAGGGATACAGTTCAAATCCATCAACTGCTCCAAGGAAGAAAGATGGACAATCTCTTTATTGCCTCTGAAAACACACTAGGTGTGCATATATCTGCTTGGGTGGCAGTTATGGTTTCTTTAGGGTATATTCCCAGTAGTGGAATTGCTACGTTAACTTCACAATAGCAAAGAATTGGAAACAACCCAAGTGCCAATCAGCAAACAAATGGATAGAGAAGCTCTGGTATATTCACACAAAGGAATACTACGCTGCATTGAAAAACAACGAATTCATGAAATATTATACAAAATGGGTGATGCTGGAGGACATTCTGCTGAGTGAAATATCTCCATCACTCACAAAAAGACAAATACTGCATAATGCCACTGTTATAAAAGAGGACTGATATAGAGGCTTGGAGAAGACTGAAAAAAAGGGTGTAAATAATGTATACTGCATTAAAACAGATGAGGGAGAGAACTGTTTAAAAGGGATATATGATTAGGTATTATTGTCATGACATGTGTCCAGAATGAAGGCAGCATAGTGGAGTGGACTTGGGGCGGGGGGGGGGGATTGTATAACAATGAAAGAATTTTTCTTTTACTTTTCAAAAAGAAGAGCGAACTGTGGGGGAGGGATGGGCAGGGAGAAAAGTGCAACAATAAATGAATGGAACTCCAAAGTCTCTGTAAACTTTCATTAAAATTAGTTAAAAAAAAATCCCACTCTAGAGGGTCAGCTACCAGTTGATTCCAATTCAACAGTAGATGATTAGTAACAATGCAAAACTTTTTTTTTAAAAGCAACAAGAGGATACCTCATTAAATAGGGAGAAAGGATAATAGGCTAAGAAGTTAACATACACTTTTTTAAATCTTCATTACTATAGTGTATCATTAATCTTATTTTAAAGGTGCTCTGGTGGGCATATTAATGCAAGGGCTACACCTCTTTGGCAGTTCTAAGCCATTTGTTGCTCCTTTGCAGAAAAATGAGTAATCTCCTCCCTTGCTGTTTATAGCTTCAGAAACCCAATGAAGAGTCACATAACAAATGGATTGAGAAATTATGGTGCATTCACACAGTGGAGTAGTATGCAGCACGCAGGACAATGATTTTGTAGACTATTACCTGACTTAGGAGGGACTAGAGAGCATTATGCTGAATGAACCAACTCAGTCCCACAAGGATAAATATTGTATAAGATTATTATTGTAGAATGAGTGTAATGATCCAGGAGGGGTGGGAGAAAGGGGTGCAAGCAGAGGGATGAGGATGTGCAGAGGGAGGGGGGATTAATCATGGGGTTGTATAACTTGATGTGGGGGGGAGAGGAGAGAAATTGAAAGAATCTGTTTTTTTAAATAATGTATTCAAATTTTATAAATAAAACTAGTATAATTTTTTTAAAAAAGAGGCAGTCTCCCTTCTACAGCAATGAGTTTGAGTTTAAAACTTATATAATTAAATTTTATAGATGTTAAATCTAAGGTTTCAAGAAGTAAGTAACCAAAATTATGGAGAATTTAGTATTACTTATTTTTATTCCAGAGTAAATTTGTTTACTTTGGGGCTATTATATGCTATTTTAAGAAGAATCTTCATATTCCAGACTTGACTGAGCAAAACTAACTCCACTACAACTATGAGAGATATGAAGACCATATGTTTGGAAAGGTGGAGGGACAGCACTGAAGAGGAAGACCTCAGATGAAATGGACTGATATAGTAACTGAGGTACAGGGAGCTGGTGTGTCGAAATCAGTGAGACTGGTTCAGGACAGGGCAGGCATCAGAGCTGCTGTACATAGCGTCATTATGAGTGACAGGTGACCAATCAGTGGCACCTAACAACAACAGTACATCACAGTAGTTAACCAGTGTCATATTATTGTCTTTTTTGTTTTTAGTGGGTGTCAAGTTCAGTGACTCTATGAACAATAGATTTGAACTTTGTCTTATCCTATGCCACCCTCACAATCTTTGACAGATAAAAGCAAGACCATTTCTTCAGTAACTGGGTCAAACCATCTTGTTGAGGATTTTCCTCTCCTTCATCTTCACTCCACCTTTCCAAGCATGATGTCTCTCTCCAAAAAAATAACATCTCCTAGCAGCATCTCCTAGGTATGTGAACAAAGCTTCATCATCTTTGTCTCCAGGAAGCACCCTGGCTATATCTTCCATAAGAAATATCTGATTATTCTTTCGGCATTCCATGGGATATTCAGCACTCTTCTCCACCACCATAATTCAAATGTATCTGCTCTTCTTCTGCCATTCTTAGTTTTTGTACAGCTCTCATGTGCATAGCAAGTGATTGAAAAGACAATGGCCTGAATCAGCCACACCTTAGTCCTCAAATCTACATCATTGCTCCTCAATAATTTGGAATGGTCCCTGACTAAACACTTGCCCAGTGCAATAATCTTCAGGCCTCTTCACTGCTGGTACAAAGTGTATTGATGTGGATCCAAAGAAGATAAATCATTGACACTCTCAGTCTTTTCTCTATCTATCAAGATGCTGCCTATTGGACCGGTGGTGAGGATTCTTGAAGTACTTCAAGTCCTCCTCACTTTTAGCAAGCCAGGCTGTATCATCAGAGGAGCATCTGGTGGATTCTAAATGCGTGCCTTTGAGATTACAGCACAGTTTCTTACCACTAGGTAACTTTAGGTCCTCATGAGGATTTTTTATGAGTCTTCCTGCAATCTTGATGCTATAATCTTCTTCATAAAGTCCATCTTTTCAAATAATCTGCGCAACATACAATAGGTATAGAGATTCCTAATTTTAAGGCATGCAGTGGTCCCTTGCTATGTTTACTTAATAGCCTCTTGATCAAGGTATAGTTTTTTCTTGGGAAAAAAAGGTCGATGGATTTCAGTAAGTGAAAGTTACTTTGACTTTTGCAAAGTCTTGAGATTATCAAAGAAAGAAGGAATCTGATGACAAAGTTCCTTGACAACAGTTAGAGAAAAATACTACCATTTGATTGTATTGTTGTGAGATGCCGTCAAGTTGAGTACAACACAGAGTGACTCAATGAACAACAGACCCAACAGGCCTGAATCCTGTCCTATCCTGTGCTATCTTCACTATCTCTGACACACTTAAACACATTGCCAGAGGCACTATGTCAATTATCTCATCTAGATTATAATCCTCCTGCATTGTCCCTTCACTCTTCCAATCAAGATGTTCTTTTCCAAGGACTGGTCTCTCTTGGCAAAATGCTTAAAGTATGTGAGATGGAGCTTCCAAATCTTTGCCTCCCAGGACCAACCTGATTTTATCATTTCCAGAATATACCTGTTTGTTCTCTTGACAATGGCATCAATTCTTCTGTCATCCTTAGTCATTGTCCAGCTCTCTGATGCATAGCAAATAATTAAGAAGACCATTGCCTGGATCAGGTGTGCCTGAGTTTCTAGAATAATATCATTGCTCTTCATTAACAACAGATTTTTTCTAATAAAATTAATCTTTTTATTTCCTCCTGCAGGCACCAAAAGTGTATATTGTGGAACTAGATAAGCTGCAATTTTTCACAATCTTAATCTCTTTTCTGTCATGGTGCTGTCAATTGGCCCAGTAGTAAGAATCATTGTTTTCTTGATGTTGAGTTTCTATCAGTATTGAAGACTATGCTCCTTGAACTTCTGTAGCAAAAGCATCAGGTCCTCCTCAGTTTGAGCAAGCAACGTTGTGTCATCTGCATAACACAGGTTATTTGTAACTCTTCCTCCAATCCTGATGCCACATTCTTCTTCAGCCTTCTAAATGATCTGTTCATTCAACCCAAAAAGCGTGGAGACAGGACATATCCATGACTCAATCCTTTCCTGATTTTGAACCACTTAGTGTTTTCTTGTTCTATTCTGACAACAGCTTCCTCGTTCAAGTATAGGTTTCACATAAGCACAATCATGTGTTCTAGGATTCCCATTCTCCTCAAGGTTAGCCACAATTTGTTGTGATCCACACAGGCAAATGCCTTTGCATGGACAATGAAACACAGACAAGATATTCTTCTGGTACTCTCTGCCTTCAGTCAAGATCCATCTGACGTTGGCTATGATGTCCCTATTGCCATGGCCTCTTCTAAACCCAGCATGAATCTGATAATTCCCTGTTGCTGTACTGTTCCAGTCATTTTTAGATAATCTTTTGCAGTATCTTGTTTGCATGTGATATTAGTGATATTGTTTGATAGTTTCCATGCTCTGTCAGATCACCTTTTTTTGTAATGAGAATAAATATGGATCTCTTTCAGTCAGTTGGACAGGTAATTATCCTCCATATATCTTGGTGCAACCTAGTGAGCATGTCCAGGGCTGCATCTGTTTGTTGAAATACATCAATTGGTATTCCATCAATTCCTAAAGCCTTATTTTGTCAGTTCTTTCAGAGCAGCTTTACCATTCTCCTTCATCACAATTCCTTCTTGGCTGTACGTTGTTTTGTTAAATATTTCAACAAATTCTTTCTAGTACAGTGACTCTGTGTATTCTTTCCATCTTCTTTTTATGCTTTCTGGATAATTCAATATTATGCCCAAAGCATCCTTAAGTATTACAACTTGCAGCCTGAATTTGTTCTTTAGTTCCTTCAGCTTAAGAAATATCAAGTGAGTTTGTCTCTCTTGAATTTTCAAGTCCAGCTCTTTGCACATTTCATTATAATACTTTGTTTTGATCTCAATAACTCTAATAGATTTTTGCCATTTTAAACCATTAAGTCTGTGGTAGTTTGTTGTAGAAGCTATTGAAACAAATATGCTAACTAGTTACATATGCTTACTATGAATAACTGACAAAGTACTAAGGTATATTCAGGCTAAATAAAATAACATCTAGGGAAGGATCCACCAATATAATTTAAACCTGAATTAAACAGTACATCAAATTTCATAGTTATAGCTATAGAACGCATGAACCACGCAACCTGTTTCCATTATAGTATTCACTAAGATTAATAGCACACTATTAATTAGAAGCCTCAGGTAAACATAATCATAAATGCTCATCCAGTTATATAAATCCATAATGTCTGATAGTAACAGCTTCATCCATGGCTCATTTCCCCAATTCCTTTATGGGCTTTTGGTTTTGGTGAAAAGGTCCTACAGAGACTTGTACATGTCAGAGGAATGACTCAGATGACTGTAGGTATGCATGCTGCGGTTTGTTTGGCAGAAACTGGCAAGCAATGGGCTAAGCTGGATCCAGTGGTATGTTTAAGTACAATCATACTGCTCCTTCTATGTTTTTGTTTTCCATACACACTCCAGTGTGGAGAGTGCTCTCTTATATTGATTCTCCAGTTGTTGCTGATTTGCAAGACCATACTGATATGTAAAGCCATGCATCCTGCAATTAAGGCAATTGGAGAACAGAGAGGGCTAAGAAATGCCTAAAAAAAGCCAACTTTAGACTAACACTGCACAACCCAATTAGAGTGAATTTCAAAACCTCTACAGGAGCCATTGAAAAAGAGATTTTCTATTTTGCACTGGACTTGAACTTGGAAGAATATAGACTGAAATATCTTTAAACACTTACTGAAGGAATTGTCAGAGAGAATGGGATCAACACAGAAAAAATAGTCAAGAATAAAACAAAAGCAAAATCAGTTCTTAATACAATTAAGTTCCTGAGCTAAAATATTTTTATTCTAATATGTACATGATCTATTGTTGTTTATAGAAGTTACAGGAGCCTGGGTGGTACAGTGCTTAAAGTGACCACTTGTTAACCATAAGATTAATTATTTTAATCCGCCAGGCGTTCCATGGAAGAAATACATGCAAATTTGCTTTCATAAGATTTGGTATCTCTGAAATACTATGGGGGCAGTCCTATTCTCTCCTATATTGTTGCTGTGAGTTGGAGCTGACTCAATCGCAAGGATGGTTGGGGTTTACTGTTATGCCAAAACAGCCCCAAAACTTGAAAGATTACATCAGTATTTTTTGTTCATGAGTCTATGGGACAATTGGGTAATTTTGTTAACTGGTGATGTAGTAAGACTTACTTGTATTTGATGAGTTTTTTCCTAAAGATCTTTCTAGTTATTACATCCTGTGATTTTAGGCAATTTAATAATTTTTTCCTGGAAGGAAGAAAAATTCTTAAGGAAGTTTCACATTTTATGATGATATAAAAATATGGTGGATAGTAATTTTTTACTTTTTTCAAAGTAGCATTTCTAGCTCTTTATCCAGCACTGAAAATAGCATGTGAGCACTAGGAAAAATTGATTGATTATTTTTATTTTATTCATTTCCAAATTGTAAATTATTTTCTCAAAATTAAAGTAATGATTAACTAATATGGTCATGCAATTTATAATATAAACTCAAATTCTTCTGCTTATATGTGTTAAAATAAGTGCAGCAAGACATGCACTCACTGAGCAATTTACACATATACAATTTGCTGGTAGTGGCTAGGTTCTTCAAGTTCTACCACTAATCTTACTATCTTTTTTCAAATTATTTTGCCACCATTCACATAAACTTGCTCCCCAAGCTTCTCAGCTAACATTTTCAATTGCTATTGTCAATTTAATCATGCACAGATAATTCTTTAAAAGAGCACAGTGCTCAAGGCAAACATTCTTTACTAATTAAGCTAAACTATTGTTTGGTTTAAAAATTACTTTCAGGAATGGTTTCTGTTTAAGGTTTAAAGATTACCTCAGGCAATAGTTTCAGGGGAAGAAGGGGGACCATCAGTCTCAATGACTACAGAAAATTCAGATTTCATGAGAATTTTAAATTCTGTTCTGCATTTCTCCCTGTTTGATCATGATTTACCTTTGATGAAAACATCCAGTAATTGTAATTGGCACCATCCAGATCTTCTTATCTCATATAAAATGAGATCACTGTTAACAAAAACACATACCTTTCAGTTTTTCTTCAGTTTCTAACTCTCCTACTGTTTCAGCTAAACAGAGACTGATTATTTTATCTTGGATAGCCACCAACTTTTAAGACCCCAGGGACTATACAGTAAACTAGGAGGTAGAATGTTGTTGTTACGTGCCATTCATTTGGAACCAGCTGTACATCACACCAGAGGGTGCTTCACTGGTCTAGTAGTAAGGAGTTACACCTCCAACCTTAATGGATATGGTTCAAATCTACCAGCTCCTCTAGAGAAGATGATCAGTCTCCTCCTGTGCAATTTACTGCCTCTGAAAATCCATCCAATGGAGGTCCAACTATGAGTCAGTTTTGACTTGAAAAAATTTAATAACAACAAAAAAAAAATCACACAGGAGATTACCCATCTTTTGGGTAGAGTGACTCCATATACTTCTTCCATCTTCTTTTAATGATTCCAAGACCAGATGAGCTGTGAGAGGATATCAAGAATATCATTCAGAAAGAATGCAGGGGGTCATTAAAAACCCACAGAGCAGGAAGAAAAGACCAAGATGGATGCCAAAAGAGACTCAGAAAATTGCACTAGAGAACCAAGAAGCCAAAGCAAAGGGAAGAAATCAAGACATGAAGGAGCTAAATAGAAGTTTCAAATGGCAGCACAGGAAGACAAAGCAAAGTATTATAATGAAATGTGCAAAGAGCTGGAGTCAGAAAATCAAAAGGGTCAAACTCAGTTGGCATTTCTTAAACTGAAGGAGCTAAAGGACAAATTCAAGCCACAAGTTACAATACTTAAGGATCCTATGGGCAGAATATGTAATAATCTTGGAATCATTAAAAGAAGATGGAAGAAGTATATAGAGTCACTCTACCCAAATGATGTGTCTGTGACAGAAGAATTTCAAGAAAAAACATATGATCAAGATGCAATGGTGATGAAGGAGGAAGTTCAGGCTTCTCTGAAGGAATTGGCAAAAAAAAAAAACCCAGAAATTGATGGAATACCAACTGATGTATTCAACAAACAAGACATAGCTATCCATTTTCTTGGCCATCCATGGAATGTTCTTCTCCAACACCACAGCTCAAAGGCATCAGGCTTTTTCCCCTTTATTTCTTGTCCAGGTCTCGGATACATAACTAGTAATTGGAAAGATTATGGCCTGAATTAGACACACCTTAGTCCTCACTGACATCACTACTTCTTAATAATTTGGAACGGTCCTTAAGTACAGATACCAAGGGTGTTAACTGTAGATCTAAGCAAGAGAAAACGGTTGACTGTTTCAATCTCTTCTCCATCCATCATGACACTGTCTATTGGACCAGTGGTAAGAATCTTTGTTTTCTTGATGTTAAGATGAAATCCATACTGAAGGCTGCATTCCTTGATCTTCTTCAACAAGTGCTTCAAATCCTCTTCACTTTCAGTAATGAGTCTCCCTCTAATTCCGATGCCACATTCCTCTTCATAGAGTCCAGTTTCTTGGAAAAATTGCCCAGCACATAGATTTAACAGGTATGGAGACAGAATACATCCCTGACACACTTCCATCCCAAAACATGCAATACTCCCCTTCTCCATTCAAGCAACAGCCTCTTGCTCCAAGTATATATTCTTCATGAGCACAATCACGTGCTCTGGAATTCCCATCCATCTCAATGTCAGCCACAACTTGTCATGATCTACACAGTCAAGCGCCTTTGCATAGTCAAAAAAAGCACAAATAGACATTCTTCTGGTATTCCTTACTTTCAGTCACAATCCATCAGATATCAGCAATGATATGCCTGGTGCCATAGGCTCTTCTAAGTTGTGTTAGGTTGGAGGAAGACTCCTCAATAAAATGTATTATGAGATTGACACAACCTTGCTTGCTGAAACTGAGGACCTGAAACACTTACTGCAGAAGGTCAAGGACTGCAACATTCAGTATTGATTGAAGCTCAACATCAAGAAGACAAAGATTTTCACTCTGGTCCAATTGGCAGCATCATGATAGTTGGTGCAGAGATTGAGGCTTTTAACAGCATGCTCGGCTCCACAATCAACATTGTTGTCACCAGCAGTCAGGAAATCAAAAGGCAAATTGCATTAGGTAAATCTGCTCCAGATTTAAACCTTTCCAGGGTACTGAGAAGCAACGATGTCAGTCTCAAGATTAAGGTGCTACAGATCCAGGCTATGGACTTCACAATTACATACTATGTATCAGAGAGCTGAACAATGACAAAAAATGACAAAGAAACATCGATGTCATTGAGTTGTGGTGCTGGATAAGAGTCTGGAACATACTATGGACTGTCAAGGTAATAAATAGGTCTGTATTGGAGAGGGTGAAACCAAGTTTCTCCTTGGAGGCTAGGATTTTGAAGCTACATCTCACATACTTTGGGCATGAGGTCAAAAGGGACAAGTCTTTGGAGAAGGGCACCATATTCGGAAGGGTGGAGGAACAGCACAGGAAAGGAAGACCGTAGATGAGATAGAGTGATACAGGTATTAGGACAATGGAGGTAGGTGTGTCAGATTCGGTGAGACTGGCTAAGGACAGGGGAGGCTTCAGAACAGGTGTACATAGGGTTGCTATGAGTCACAGGAGAGGTGTTTGTGTGTGTGTGTGTGTGTGTGTGTGTGTGTGTGTGTGTGTGTGAAATAAGATTGGATTTTTTAAAAATTCATTTTAATGAAAGTTTACAGAGACTTATGGTTTCCAATCATTCATTGTTGCACTTTTCTCCCTGCCCACTCCCTCCTCCCAATTCACTCTTCTCCTTGAAATATAAAAAAAAAACCAAAACACCACTCTTTCGTAGTTATGCAATCCCTCCCCCCAAGTCCACTCCACTGTGCAGCCTTCATTATGGACTTCTGTCATGACAATAATACCATATCATATATCTCTTTTAAACAATTGTCTCCCTCATCTGTTTCAATGCAATCTACATCATTCCTCCCCTCCTTCTCTGCCTTCCCTCAATCCCGATGTCAGTCCATTTTACAACAGTGGCCATATGCAATATTTGTCCTTTTGTGACTGAGATATTTCGCTCAATATAATGTTCTCCAGAGTCATCCATTTTGCATAATATTTCATGAGTTCATTGTTTTTCAATGCTGCATAGTATTCCATTGTGTGAATATACCAGAGCTTTTCTATCCATTCATTTGTTGATGGGCACTTGGGTTGTTTCCAGCTATATGCTATTGCGAACAAAGCCGCAATAAACATGTGTGTGCATATATCTGCTTGGGTGGCAGTTATTGTTTCTTTAGGGTAAATTCCCAGTAGTGGAATTGCTGGGTCAAATGGTATCTCTATTTGCAACTTTTTGAGAAAGCGCCATATAGCCTTCCATAATGGTTGCACCATTTTGCACTCCCACAACAGTGAATAAGGGTTGCACTTTCTCCATAACCTCACCAGCATTTAAATGTTCAGTTTCTGTTAAATTTTGTTATTCTGACTGGAGTGAGATGATATCTCACAGTTGTTTTGATTTGCATCTCTCTTAGAGCTAGGAATTTGCAATATTTCTTCATGTGCTTGTTAGCCATCTTTGTTAGTCTTTGTTAGTCTTCTTTGGTGAAGTGTCTGTTCATATCCTGTACCCATTTTTCAATTGGGTTGTTTACCTTTATCTTGTTGTGGTGCTCGAGTATTTTATAAATTCTGGATATAAGTCCCTTGTCTGACATGTCATTGCCAAATATTTTTTCCCAATCTGTGGCTTCCCTTTTTATCCTGTTGGAGAAATTTTTGGATGTGCATAGGCATTTGATTCTTAGTAGTTCCCACTCATCTATTTTATCCTCTCCTGGTTGTAGATTTCCCAGGATGCTTGCAAGACTCTTTATGTTATGGATTAGGACTTCTAGAGTTCTTCCAATCTTTTCTTTAATGAAGTTTAGAGTCCTTGGTTTTAGTCCTAGGTCAATAATCTACTTTGAATTGATTTTTGTTTATGGAGTGAGGTCTGGATCTTGTTTGGGTTTTCTGCAGATAGTTTTCCAATTTTGCCAGTATCATTTGTTAAAAAGGCTGTCATTTCCTCACTTATTTCATCCCCTTGTCAAAAATCAGTTGTCCATAGGTAGATGGGCTGATTTCTGGATTCTCAACTCTATTCCATTGATTTTTTATGTCTGTCATTGTACCAGTACCACATTTTCTTGACCACCACAGAAGTGCAGTGGGATTTGAAATCAGGGAGAGTCACAGGAGACTTTAATGGCACATAATAACAAGCAAACTTGCAATGAAACCAACACACTAAATGTCTAAACTAAGACCACAATTCAATTTGCATTTAACTACATATAAACAGTACCAGCAATTGCTCTTTTTTTGTGAAAATATGAATAGAAAATTTGAGAATTCAATTTTGCAGGTACACAGGTATATCAATTATACTAGTCATGTTGTACTACTATTACTGTTAAGCAATGTCAAATTTTCCATCACCAAAACCAGAAATTAACTGCTTAAAACCAAAGTTACTTTTAAAAAAATTATATTTTTATGATTTGCTTACGAAGTCCATGTACATTATGTTTCACACTATTCTTTATTCACATTGTGTTTCATTGAATCACTTCCATTCATTATGTTTTATAAAATTAATCATCATTGGACTATGCCCACTATTACCCTATCTTTTCAGATCCCTGCTGGATCTTTTTCCATTTCGATTAACTCCTCCCTTCACCCACCAAATTGTACAACCCTGTGATTTTGCCCCTACCCATGCTCGCCCCTGTGCTCCTACTTCTTGCCCTATTGGATCCTCATACATGTTTTCTAGTTATCTATTTTTTTTTTCTTTTGTTAGTTATCCTTCTATTTTTACAAGAAATAGTCTTGTGCATTATTTGTCCTTTCAAGACTGAGTTAATTCACTCAGCATAATGCTTTCCAGTCTCTCCCAAATTATGTAGTTTTTTTTTTTTAAATCACTGCTTCCATTTGTTAATGTACCACAATTTCTCAGTCCATTTAGTTGTGGTTGGACATTTGGGCTGTTTCCATGTCCTTGTGATGGTGAATAACACTGCTATAAATATTGGTGTACAAATTTACATTTGTGTCTCAGTTCTAATTTCCTTGGGGGTATATTCCTAATAGTGGAATAGCTGGGTCATATGGGATTTTTATGTTCAGCAATTTTTAGGAAATGGCAAACTGCTTTCCAGAGTGGTTGTACCATTTTACAATCCCAGCAACAGTGTACGAGAATTCCTATCTCTCCACATCCTCTTCAACATTTATTGGTTGCTTCCCTGCTAAACTTTACCACTGCTACTAGGATGAGATAGTAACTCATTGTGGTTTTGATTTGCATCTCTCTTATTGCCAGTGATTTTGAGCATTATTATTTTTTTATGAGTCTATCCTCTTCTGGGGAAATTCTTTCTATGTATTTTGCCCATTTTGTAATTGGACTACCAATCTTTTTTCTTGTGAAGGACCTCTAATATCTATAAACATTTGTTATGAGACCCTTGTCTGAGAACGGTATTGTCAAATGTTTGTTCCCAGTTGGTTCCCTACTGGGAAAATTTTTTTTATGTGCACAAGGATTTAATCTTTAGAAGATCCCATGAATCAATTTTATCTTCTCTTGACTGTGTGTTTCTGACTGTATTTGTCAGTCTTTTTAAATCATACACTAGGCCTTCTAAGCTTGGTCCCAGTTTGTCTCTTACAAACTTTATTGTTTAGGGATTTACTCCCTAGATTCTGATCCATCTTGAGTTGATTTTTTTTGTATGGTATGAGATGTGGATCCTGTTTTAGCTTTCTATAGGTAGCAACCCCATTTTGCCAGCACTAATTATTGAAGATGTTGTCATTTCTGCACTTGATGGGTTTTATTCCCTTGTCAAATATCAGTTGACCATAAGTAGATAGGTCCATTTCTGGGTCTCCAATTCTGTTTCATTGGTCTATGTGCCTGTCATTGTACCAGTACTATGCTGTTTTGGTTACTATAGCTGTGTGGTAGGTTTCTATGCTTCCCACTTCATTTTTGTTTTACATAAATGATTTGCTTATTTGTGGTCTCTTTCCTCTCCAAATAAACTTGATAATTTCCCTTTTGATCTCCTTGAAAAATTAATTTAGTATGTGCATTGGGGTTGCACTGAACATGTAGATTGCTTTTGGTAAGATTGTTATTTCTACTATCAAGTTTTTCTATCCATGATAGGAAACATTTTTCCATTTATTTAGGTCTTTCATTGTCTCTCACAGAAGTGTTTGTAGTTTTCTTTATAAAGGTCGTTTGTGTCTCTAGTTAAGTTCATTCCCAAGTAACTCAGTTTATGGTTGGATATTGTAAACGGTATTGCTTTCCTGGTTTTATTTTCTGCGTTATCTTTGTTACTGTGAAGCAATCCCATTGCCTTTTATATGTTGGTCTTGTATCCTGCCACCCTCTTAAATTGGTCAGCTACCTCTAACAGGTTTTATTCTTGCATCCTTGAGGTTTTCTGTATACAATATCATATCATCTGCATATAGCAACAATTTAACTATCTCTTTGCCTGTCTAGATGCCTTTTTTTTTGCTTCTTTTGTCATATTGCCCTAGCAAATACTTCCAAAGCAACATTCAATAGAAACTGTGATATTGGGAATCCTTGACTCATCTCAGTTTGCAAGGAAAATGCTTTTAGTCTTTCTCTTTTGAGTATGATATTGGCTTTTGGGGGGCATGTATACAGTTCACTATGTTGCGGAAATTCCATTCTATTTCGATTTTACTGAGTGTCTTAATTAGGAAGAGGTGTTATATTTTGTCAAATGCCTTTTCTACATCTATTGTGAGGAGCATAAGTTTCTTGTTATTTGCTTTGTTAATGTGATAAATTATGTTGATTGTTATATTGAACCATCCTTGCATACCTATTGTGAATCCTACTTGGTCACGATGAATGACTTTTCTGATGTGTTGTTGGATTCTATTAGCTATGATTTTGTTGAGAATTTTTACACCTATGTTCATGAGAGATGTTGGTCTGTAATTTTTTTTGTAATACCTTTGCCTAGTTTTCATATTAGGGCTATGCTTGCTTCATAGAATGTCTCTGGGAGTGTTCCTTCTTTTTATATTTTTAAAATAATTTAAGAGGAATTAATGATAAGTCTTCTCTGAATATTTGGTAGAATTAAGCTGTGAAACCGTCTGGTCCAGGACTCTTTTTGTGGGAGAGTCTTTTTACAACCTGTTCAATTTCTTCTTTTGTGATGGGTCTGTTCAATTGTTCCACATCTGTCCAGGTCAATCTGGTTAAGGCATTCGTTTCAAAGATTTTGTACACTTTCTCTAGGTTTTCAAATTTATCAGAGTACAGTTTTTCATAATACTTCAATATTATAGCTTTAATTTCCTCTGGTCCTCTTGTGATGTCACCTCTGTCATTCCTTAATTGAGTTATTTATGCCGTCTCCTTCCCCCCTCCTTTTGTTAAGTTTGCCAATTTATTGTCTTTTTAAAAAAAATCAGCTCTTGATTTTGCTAATGGTTCAAAACTGAGTCACGTTAGTGGAAAAATCTCCTTGCTTAATCAGCAAGGAAACTATTAAACATAGTTGACAAATTCAGCAAAGTAGCATGGTACTAGATCAACATTAAATAAAAAGTCAAATTTCTTTGCAGTGACAAGGAGAATATAGAAATGAAGCTAAGAAAGACAATACCAGTAACAACAGCTAGTTACAAGATTAAATACCTGGGAATAAGTCTAACCAGAGACATAAAGACCTGTACACAGAAAGATATTTGGAGAAATGGAAAAATACACCATACTCATGGATAAGAAGACTCAATATCATGAAGAAGACAATTCTACCATAGGCAATCTACAAGTTCAATGCAATCACAATACAAATAACAATTTCATTCTTCAACGAGATAGAAAAGCCATTTCCACCTTTATTGGGAATGGAAAGAGACCCTAAAAGCAAAACATTACTGAAAAAGAGAAACAAGGTAGGTGACATCACACTCCCTGATCTCAAATACAACAACACAGCTGTGGTGGTCAAGACAGCATGGGACTGCTGCAGCAACAGATACATGAATCATCGGAGTAGAATTGAGAACCCTCATATCAGCCCATCCACCTATGGTTGACTCATTTTTGACAAGGAGATGGAATCAGTTAAGCGAGGAAAGGACAGTCTCTTTAACAAATGATGTTGGCATAGTTGGAAAACCATCTGCAGAAAACCTAAGCAAGACCCACACCTCACAACTTATATAAAAATCAACTCAAGGTGGGTCAGGGACCTAGAAATAAAACCAAAGACTATAAAATTCATCAAAGAAAAACTTGGAAGAACTCTAGAAGCTGTAATTCACATCATGAACAGTCTTTCAAACTTAAAGAAACACATACAACCAGAACAAAATAAAATAGATGAATGAGACCTTCTAAGAATCAAATTCCTATGTACATCAAAAACTTCTCCAACAGGGTAAGAAGGAAACCCGTAGACTGAAAAAATACTTAGCAATGACATATCTGATAAGGCATTTTTATCTAAAACTTATAAAATAATCCAGAACCTCAACAAGAAAAATGTCAGCAATCCAATCACAAAATGGGTACAGGATATGAATAGACACTTCACTAAAGAGTTCATTCAAATGGCAAGCAGAGACATGAACTAATGTTCAAAACCCCAGTTATTAGAGAGATGCAAATCAAAACAACTATGAGATAGCATCTCACCCAAGTAATAATAGCACAGTTCAACAGGACAGGAAACAACAAATCCTGGTGAGGTTATGGAGAGATTAGAACTCTTAATCACTGCTGGTGTGGATGTAAAATGACACAACCTCTATAAAAAGTGGTCTATACCATTTGCACTTATACCAATTGCAATACTAATATTATACCCTGAAGAAACCACAGCTGTCATCCAAACAGATGTATGCACACCCATGTTTATTGCTGAGTTACTCATAATAGCAAAAAGATGGAATTAACACAAGTGCCCATCAATAAGCGAATGGATAGAAAAACTATGGTATGTTCACACAATGCCCAAGGAACTCATAAAATATTATACAATGTGGGTGGCCATAGAGGGCATTATGCTGAGTGAAATCTCTTAGTCACAAAATGACAAACACTACATAACACAATTGGTATACAAGAGGACTGACATGGAGGTTGGGGGAAAACTGAGAAAAAAGGGGATAAATAATGAACACTGCATTGGAACATATGAAGGAAAGAAGTGTTTAAAAGGAATATATGATTAGGCATTATCTGTATGACAACAATCCAGAATAAGAGGTGCATAGCAAAGTGGATTGAGATAATGCAATGGGAGGAAATTATGCAACAATTAATTTTTTAAGTGAACTGGAGAGTAGAGAGGAAAGTGTGTAACAATGAATAAATGAAAATCCAACTTTTCTGTAAACTTTCATTAAAATCACATTTTAAAAGGTAAGGAGGGGGGAGAGTGAAATGGTTACAAATAACTGTTGCAGATGGGAACCAGAATGGACCTAGGCAAGACAAGGTATTTATTTAGTCATTCCCTGTATAACCTACAATACTTCTTCGTATGAACTAGTGACCAGTATGATGAGCTTTGTGCTCCCTCACATAATAGTTGTGGTATATGCTCTGTAATGTCTATAAGACAAGGATAGATTTTATAGTATATAAGGAATTAGATGGATGACTGTTTTTTAATGAATTCCTCAAAAACAATTGTTTCCTCTAACCAGAGTGCTGAAGGTCAGTGAGTAGTAATGAATTAGAGAATACAACATATACTTGGATAATTGTTATTATTTGGTACTGGGTTTTTTTTAATTTTTTTTATTATTTGGTATTGTTGAGTAGACTACAATTCATAGCTACCAGATGAACAATATATTTGAATCTTACTCTAACATAAGCCATCCTTATAATTTCATATCTATTGGATTACTGCAGAATTTAAAAATCCACTGTGTGCTATCTGTGGGTCAAATGCAGTGTTTTATAAAAACACTCTCTCTTTAATTCCAGGAAACTAGAGAAAAAAACCCTATCATTTATTTGACTTGTTTTCAAGTGAGAAGATAATTTAATTGTGACCTAAAAATAATGTCATGTGTATTTTTTATGACACTAAAAAACAAATTTATATTGAAAACCAGACCCTAAAAAATCTGATACTGTAATATTTATTTAGCCTTTCAACCAAAATTAACACTATTCTTTTTTCTTTTTTCTCAGAGCTCTAGTAGCCTAGTCGCTAAGGCATTGTGCCACCAATCCAAAAGCAGAGGACTTGAATCCACCCATGGGAGAATAAGGGGCAACTTTACGGCCTCTGAAAAACCACTGAAGGCTCAGCTGTGAGCCAGTTCTGAGTTGATAACATGGCATGGCATGTCACAGCTCATGTTATAATTTTGTTTGTTATTTTCTTTCTCATGCTATTTATTGTTATTGTGTATAATCAGGTCAGAACCAACCTGAAGCTGATCCTCTAATAGGTTTTCAGAGGCAGTAAATTGCACAGAAGACCGTCTTTCTCCTGCGGAGCAGCTGGTGGATCTGAACTTTTATGTTGGCAGTACAATTCCTTAGCACTAAGCCATCAAAGCTCCCTATATATATATATATATATACACACACACACACACATATATATGTATATATATGTATGTATTTATATATGTATGTATGTATATATGTATATATGTATATATGTATATATGTAGAGAGAGAGTTAAATAGTGCTTCTTGTAGACAGTATATAACTGAGTCTACATTTTATCTAGACTTTCATATGCCTTTTAATTGAATAGTTTCAACCATTTATATTCATGTAAGTGATTAACTTGGCAAAGACCTAGAGTTATAAAACCAAAATTATAGCATGCTCAGTGTTTCACAAGCTGAAAGAAGAGAAGGAAAAATCCAAGTCTAGATTTGTAACTGTGAAAGATTCTATAGGCAATATGTTGAATGATACAGGAAGCAACAAAAAATGGTGAGTGAAATGCAGAGGATCAGTATACCAGAAAGAATTGGTTGATGTTCAGGAAGTGGTGTATGATCAAGAACTAATGATATGGAAAGAATTCCAAGCTGTGCTAAATATACTGGGATGGAGGGAGGGGAAGATTCCAGGAATTGATGGTATACCTATTGATATGTCTCAGCAAATGAACACAACTCTGGAAGCATTCTTCCTTATGTCAAGAAATTTGGAAGACAGCTACCTGGACAAACCCATGGAAGTGATCTATATTTGTACCCATTCCAAGGAAAAATGATCTGATAGAATGTTAAACTTATCAAACAATATCACTTACAACTAAAATTTTGCTAAAAACAGTTCAAGAGCATTTGAAGTGTTACACTGAATAGGTTTTGAAGCCCCATGTCCATGCAAAGCTGGGCAATAAGATAGAAATACCGAAGAAGAATTGAAGCATTTAAATTACGAAGTCGGCAAGGAATACTGACTGTGTCATGAATAACTAATAAACTGCCACAATAATTAATAAATCTGTATGGGAGAAAGAAGTACAGTCAGAACGCAACTGAGAAGAGTGAATGTAGAAACTTTGCCTCAAGGACTTCAGGTACTTAAGGCGCATTATCTAGAGGAAGTTATCCCTAGAGAAGGACAATGTGCTTGTCAAAAGAGAGGCTCAGTGAAAGGGAGTGGGGGAAGGCCTTCAACAAAAAGTACCAATACAAAAAAAAAGTGTCAATATACAATATCTGCTGCAGAAATGAAGTCAAACAAACCAAGAATTATGAGGATTTTTCAGGACTAGAGAGTGTTTTTCTGATGAATTGTCTCACTGTGAGTCAGAACAAACTTCAGAGTGCTGGACTTAACTATATTGATGTAAAATTTATTTCCTTAATTTTGCTTCATATATGTACCATCTGTTTGGATTTGCTTACTTGCTTAATTTTTTTCTCCTTTGAATTGAGTATTTTTTGTGTGTGTGATGTTCTTTGTATTTTCTTCATTGGTTTCTCAGCTGTCAATTTTTGTGGCATAGCTTTCCACGATTTTCCATTATTACTAATCTTATATGACTTTGAGTCTATCCCACCTGAATTTCAGAACCATCTCAGGAACAGGTTTGAGGCCTTGAACACTAATGAGCAAAGACCAGATGAGTTGTGGTAGGATATCAAGGATATCATCCAGGAAGAGTGCAAATGGTCATCGCAAAGACAGAAGAGGAAGAGAAGACCAAAATGGATGTCAGAAGAGACTGAAAATTGCATTGGGGTGCAGAAAAGCCAAAGCAGATGAAAGAATTCAAGATACTAAAGAGTTGAATAGAAGATTTCAAAAGGCAGCACAAGATGACAAAGTAAAATATTACAATGAAATGTGCAAGGAATTGGAGTTAGAAAATCAAAAGGGCCAAACTCGCTCAGCATTTCTTAAGCTCAAGGAACTGAAGAACAAATTCAAACCTCGAGTTGCTATAATCAAGGATGCTTTTGGCAGAATGTTAAATGATCCAGGAAGTATTAAAAGAAGATGGAAAGAATATACTCAGTCACTGTATCAAAAGGAATTGGCAGACACAGAAGAATTTAATGAAACAACATGAGCAAGAGCCTATGGTGATGAAGGAAGAAGTTCAAGCTGCTTTGAAGGAAATAGCAAAAAAATAAGGCCCCAGGAATAGATGGTATATCAGTTGACATATTTCAGCTAACAGATGCTGCCGTGGATGGGTGGAGGGACAGAGCAAGACTGCAAGCCCCTCTATGAGGTGGATTGATTCAGTGACTGGGGTAGTCAGGATAGGTGTATCTGAGACAGTGCCACTGGCACAGGACAGAGCAGAGTTTAGGGCTGTTGTACACAGGGTCGCTTATGAGTCGCAAGCGACTTGGAGGCACATAACAACAACAACATCATATTTCCCTTTAGATAATATTATACTACTCCATATAAACCATAAAAAGTTTTACAAAAATATGTTTCATTTGTCCTCTCCCATTATATGTAATATTTTTGTCATTCATTTATTTTTACATATACATCCCATTATTGTTGATTTTAAGTGCTGTCAAGTTGTAGATGACTCATAGTAACCCTATGAACAAAAGTCCTGAACACTTATATAATTTTCATCATTTCTCCAAGTTCATAGAGTTTCCAGAGGCAAGCCATTTTGGAAGTGGAGGCCACTCCTGCTTCCAAGCTTGTTTTAATCAGGAAACTCCACCAACATTGTCCACCATGGGTAACCATTATTACATTTGGCACATCAGTGTCACAGTGTTTAGCATCACAGCAACCACAAGTTACCTCTGTACAGCAAACGGATAGAGCAATGCTAGACCACTTAGAAGAATGTTTGACCAAAAACAATTAAAATCAGCCCTGAGGACTGCAGATTAAAATCATCCACTTTTGGCTTGGTAGCAACAACTTTCTGTCCACTAAACCAACTGAGCTCTCTCTACGTTGTTGTTGTTAAGTGCCGTCGAGTTGTAGATGACTCATGGTGACCATATTAATTAAAGCCTAAACACTTGTATAACTTTCATCATTTCTCCAAGTTCATAGTTTCCAGAGGCAACTGTTTCAGATATGGATGCCACTCCTGCTTCTAGGTCATCAAGTTGGTCCTGACTCACAGCCATCGTATGGACACCAGAACAAGGCTTCCCTCTCATTTCACCTCCTTTTTAATGTCTTCAAAAGATATTTGGAAGTGTTTAAAAAAATATAATATATTTTGGGCTACATATGCTATTAAACCAAAAATACATTGCACTTAGTATTTTGTTTTAAACAGTTACTTTAAGACGTTAAGAAATAAGAGGGGAAATTTTTAAACAAACAATCTTGGTTATCAAATGCTACAATAAGACAAAGTCTCACAAATGGGTGGCTTTAAATAAAAGAAATTTATTTTCTCACACTTTTAGAGGTTACAAGTTCAATTCAGAGTCTTGACTTTGTGGATCCTTCCTTATAGGTAGGTACCAGGTGCTCCTAGGTTCCTTGTCAACCTTCACATGACATTTGTCTTCCCTTGACGTGTCTGCATGTTAATGTTGTTATTAACAGGGGCCATTGAGTCCGCTTCAACCCACCCCAACCACGTGCACAACAGAATAAAATATCATCCAATGCCTGGCGTCTGTGAGCCCATTGTTGCAGCCACTGTTCAGATTTGTTTGTTTATCTCACTGAGGACCTTACTCTTTTTCACTATCTTTCTAATTTTCTAATGTCTTGTTCCAAGGACAGGCTCTTCTTGATAGCATTTCCAAAATATATGAGATTAATTATTATTCTCATCCTTGCTTCTAGGAAGCACTCTGGCTGCATTTGTTCCAACTCAGATTTCCTTTGTTCTTTGAAAGTCCATGGTATGTTTGTTATTCTTCACAAGTATCACAATTCAAAGTCATCTATTCTTTAGTCAGTGCTACTCTGGTGGACTCTTGGTATGGAGTTGCACTGCTGTCTCAAAGTCAAGTATTTCAAATCTGCTAGCTGTTCCATGGTAGAAAGATGGGCAGTCTTCTCTGTGCCATTTACAGCCTCTGTAAACCTGCTGGAGGGTCACTATGAGTATATCCTGTCTCTATGGCACTCAACAACAATAACAACATAACTTTATCTCTTGTGACTTCAGGGTAAAACTTTGTACTGTCAACCCAAAAGCATACAGTTTGAATCTACCAGTTGTTCTATGGAAGAAAGTTGAGCACTTTGATCCCATACAACTTCTGCCTCTGAAAACCCGCTAGCAAGTCAGTTATGAATTAGTGCTAACTTGTGAGTACTTACTAACAACAACAATGCTTTATATTACTCAGATGTCATAAAGTTTAAAATCTCGGCTACATTGATGTGTCCTAAATTTATTGGTTGTTTATATTACATTAGACACTGTTATAGAAAATGTAAGAATTGCATCTATGCAGGGACGGTGCCATCTGCCACCTAACTACACCAGGGGCAAGAATCCTTATCAACAGGAGCAGCAGCAGCTCAAAAATTATTGCAATGAGGTCAGATGTACACCTACACTTCACCATCTAAATACTCGTCTACACATCCTACTTTTAACACCAACTGTCTGTCATAAACACACGCTTTTGGGTTTTATAATTTATTGCAATCGTTACAAAGAACTCCTAAATAATGTTCACAATTATAGGGGTTAGTAGGAAGTGACAGATTACACCTGAAGTTAGGAAACATCTGGAATACAATTCATCAGTCTCTTCTCAACCATGCCAATACAGAAGCCTCTTTCTCTGATACATGATTTGTTCCTGTTCAGCAAGTATACACAGTGATTGCTAGAATCAAATCATAGCTGACCTGCCAGAGGGCTTCTGAAGCTGTAAGTCACAATGAAGGAGATTGATCATCGTTCTCCCCAAGATTAACAAATGAATTCAAATTGCCATAAAGGTGTAATCTTTGGTTAATGTCACCTTTCCCTATAGACTGTGCTACCAAAGCTTTTCTCAGCAAGTATTGTTATTTGTTACCGTTGAGTCAGAATCAATTTATATCTGACCCTCAAGTGGGTTTTCAGAGCCAATAGATCACACAGAAGAAGATTTTCCATCTTTCTCCTATGGAAAAGCTGGTGGAGTCTAACAATGTTCCTGAGCAAGTATTGGGAAGCTCTTTTAGCTTTTCAACAGGTCTTTTGATTTCTTGACTACTGCGACCATGTGTCCTGATTGTGGTTACCCGTAAAATAACATTGTCAAAAATTTCAATCTTTTTCCATCTATCATGATGTATGCAGTGATATAACAAATAGGTTTGTCTTGGAGAACGTGAAACCAGATTGTTCGTTGGAGACGATTCTGAAACTTTGCCTGACACACTTTGGGCATGTTTCAAGTTGCATGTTGCATGTTGCAGTGCTTGAAGAGGGACATCATGCATGGGAAGGTGGAGGGTCAGCACAAGAGAGAAAGACCCTGGATGAGATGGATTGACTGAGTACCTGGGGTAATGGAGGTAAGTGTGTCAGAGACAATGATGTTGGCTTAAGATAGAGTAGAATTCAGAGCTGTTGTACATAAGGTTGCTTTGAGTCACGAGCAGCTCAATGGCATATAACAGCAGCATCATGATGTTGCCTTGGTCTAGTGGTAAAGATATTTTTGTTTTCTTCATGTTCATTTGTAATCTATACTCTAGGCTTTTATTTGTGATCTTACTATGACTTATAGTAATTGCTGTAAGTAACTTTTACTGTCTGCAAGCAAGATTTTGTCATCTGCATAACACAGGTTGTTGATGAATCTCTCCAATCTTGATTCCACATTCTTTTTCATAAACTCCAGAATCTTGAATGATTTTCTCAGCTTACAGATGAAAGACATTTAGTGAGAGGATATAACCCTCCTTTTAAAACTTGACGTATTCCCTTGTTCTGTTCGAATGACTGCTTCTTAGACTATGCACAAGGTTCACATGATCAGTTAAGTGTTTCAGAATTTCCATTATTCTCACTATTATCTACAATATTCTATGGTTGAATGCTTTGTATAGTCAGTTAAAAACAAGTAAACATCTTTCGGTTATTCTCTGCTTTCAGCCGACATCCATCTGACATTAGCAATGATATCCCTCTTTCCAGGGTCTCATTTAAATCCAGCTTGAGCTTCTTGAAGTTTCTGGTTGACCTACTGTTTCAGTTATTTTTTTTTAAGTAATCTTCTGCAGGATTTTACTTGTATTTGATATTTCTTAACTCTGTTGGGTCACCTTTTGAAGGGGGAAATAACCATAAATTCCTTTCAGTTGATTGACCAAATGGCTGCCTCTCAAATTTCTTGGTGTGCACTAATGGACATATACAGGGTTAAATCTGTTTGCTGAAACAATTGAACCTCAACTCATATTCAGTCAATGGCTGGGGCTTTTACTTTTGTCAGTTTTCAAGTGTAGGTTGTACTTCTTTCTTGTAGCTACCCTGGAAAGTACCCAAAGGTGTTCATTCAGTTGTTTCACTTTGTTAACCCGAAGTTCACGGCTCTCTCTCTCCCTCTAGTCTCCTCATTCTCTGTCAACTCTACTATCACAGTCAGTACTGCTTTCATCTCATCTGGAGCTATTCTGCCATTACTATATCTCATGCCATCTCTACGGTGTCATGGATCTCTTCTGTTCACGCAGAGATCTCAAGTCCAAAGAATGTGCTGCACTCTTTGTCTTTTCTTTGTTGAAAGTAGACAGATGTCCATTTTCTACATCTTCTAAAGCTCAACTTAAATCTATCTATACTTATAGTAAGACTGAGAAGCCATCATGTTAGCGCTCCACACGTGTTATTTGCATGGTGCCACCCTGTCTGATATCATGTACCTTATTTATGTTATTAGAAAGCTATCCAATCGCCTTAGGGTTCTACAAAACCACACATTTGCATCGTTTGGTGCAGTCATTCCTGGAGCTCTGGTGCTTTAGTGGATAAGTAGTTGTGCTGTCAAGTCAGAGTCATGCAATTTTAATCTACTGGCTGCTTCATGGGAAATAAATAGGCAATCTCCTCCCATATGAATAACAATCTGAAACCACTTCATTGGGTTCCAGCTCCACAGCAATGAGAAAGTGATGCAGTCACTTGGTAAGAACTACAAAGACAATAGCTTAAAAGGCAAATTAAGTTTTTTACTACATTAAAAAAGAAATTACATTAGATTCCCTGGGTTGTAAACATGGTTTGTGCTCAGCTACTCACCTGAAGATTGGTTGTCCAAATCCAGCCAACAGTGCTGTAGAAGAAAAATCCAGTGATTTCCCTCCATAAAGATTAGAACCAAGAATATCCTATGAAGCAATTCTATTTGTAACAGATATGGTCACTGTGAATTGGAATAAATTCAATATCAACAAGTTTTACATAAATACTCTGGTGGCTTAGTGGTCAGAAGCTGGGCTGCAGTACCAAAAGTACATGGTTTGTATCCGCTAGCCACTCCAACAGAGAAGAATGGGCTATCTCCTCCTGTGTGATTTAGTGCCTCTGAAAACACAGTGGAAGGTCAGCTGTGAGCTGTGAGTCAGTTCCACCACAATGACACATAACAACAGATCATTAATTAAAGTGATTGCACTAACATATATGTCCCGATACAGTTATACACATACAAGCACACTCATGGTTGCCAAATTAGAAATTAATCATAGCTGACCCTCCACTGAGTTTCTGTAGAAGGAGCAAAGACCTTGTGAAGATGGCTGAGCCTGCCTTCTACTAACTCCTCAAAGGAGAACTTTGTGGGAACTTGTATACATCAACAACATCCACAGTATAAAACTGATCCCTAGAAGGTCAAATATAGTTTCCACTTCTGCTGCACCTATTTCCACTAATCACTGGGTCTTGTATTCATTGCCAATGACCCTACAGACTTTACTTCTTACACACAGTGATAGAGTTTATTAGGGAAACAGGTTGAGGAGGAGGCAAAGGAGATCACACAGTGAAAATCCATATTCAGTAAACAGCAATTCCAAGCTATATTAACAATAAGACACAGTCCCTCTCTCAGTCCAGACAGCTTCTTAATAACAGGAAAATATAGTCCCTCAATTAATTCAAGAAGTTCTCAGTCAGTGGCAAGATATCTCTGATACATGAACCGCTGGTCTCAAGGATGCATGCTGTTTTCTATTGTAGTTCAAGAATCTTGTCCCCAAGATGACTGTGCCAGATGCAACCAACTATGGTGAGTCTTAATATTACCAAAGCCTTGTTCACTATCTTGGGCATTTTTCCTTAACTGAGGTGCTAGAAATTGTATTAACAGTCTTTAAATGGTTTATAACTTCTATGTATATTTATCTCCGTATATTTCATAAGAAGTATTAGGTGTTTTGTTTACAATAAGGTTAAAATAACTTCAAAATTACGAAGTTTGCATTTTTTCTTTTTACCATTGTGGAGAATCTTTCCCTTGGATGCCTAGTTAACATAAAACAAGAAACAAATGATTAAAAAAAATTTAAAGCTCATTTGCCAAGTGTACCTAAGCTAAATCATTCCATAAACTTTAAAAGCAAGATATCTGGATAAAATATTAAGAGTTATAAAAAACTTTATTAAATAAATTTCAGTGTCTGTGTTACAATAAGAGAGATGGTGAATTAAGATTAATAAAATGCAATTTGTACTCTTAGAGACCTACAAGGTGTTTATAGTAGTGAAGTGGAAGGACACAGATTTAAAGAGATAATTAGAAAAGAATAAAACTGGATAGGTAAGGGAGAGAATTAGGATATTATGACAAGGACCAGGTTTAGGGGAGGAAGTGATACATTGACTCCAATATAGTCAGTTGACTCCAATACCGTAAGCAGAGATTAATCAGGCAAAGGGCATGTGTGGGACAGTGTGAGAAGGGAAGATCCATAAAAAATCATAAACAAGGGCACTGAAGCAATAAATAGAATGGTGGGTACAGGACCCACTGGTATTCTGCTCTATTCGTCTACAAAATAGAGTGGAAGGTGGGGAGTACCTGAAAATGACACACGTCAACATGAAGGGTTTGCAAACTGGGTTAACAAGCTTGAAATGTAACTAGCTCAAAGATTACAGAAGCAAGAACCAATGACTATATAGCTACTGGGGAGTATAAAGTTAAGATGAACAGAAGCAGAAGTTAGGAGAAATTAGAAAAGGTTACTATAGTAATTGAGTTAAGAGATGATGTCAGTTCAGTCCTGAACTTAGACATAGAGGTTAGGAAGGGAGATCTGGGATTAGAGTCAATCAATGTACATTATGGATTGCTTCTTATCACCTGGAAGCTATCTGAATTCAAATAACTGGAGGTACTTGATAAACACACAAACTTCTGAACTCAAATATTGAGCCATAAGGTTAAGTTATCGACATTTTTATCATGAGTCTTAAAGGATTTTTATGTATACAAAAGTTTAAAAATCACTGCCTGAGTGAAAATAAATAAAAACCAAACTATTGTTGTGTGCTATCAAGTCTGAACAGATCCATAGCTGACTCTGTAGCAGGTTTTCAGAGGCAGCTAATTGCATGGAAAGAGATTACACATTTTTCTTCCATGGAACAGCTGGTGGACTGTGTGCCTTTAGGATTGCAGTGCAGTTGGGCCAATGTTGTTGTTATTGTTGTTGTGTACCATTGGGTTGGAACCGACACATAGCTAATCCTCCAGAGGATTTCAGAAGCAGTTAATTGTACAGGAGTAGATCGTCGATCCTGCTGCAGAGCAGCTGGTGGACTTGAACCATGTACCTTCAGTATTGAAGTGCAGCTTCTTGCCATTAGGCCACTAGAGCTCTCTGTTAAGCCAACAGGACTTGGTAATTGCTGACTACCTCTGGTGGCTTAGTGATAGGCAGTTGTGCCAAAGGCACATGGTTCGAATCCACCAACTGCTTTACAGGAGAAAGATGGGCACTCTCCTCCTGTGCAATTTATTGTCTCTGAATGCCTGCTAGAGAGTCAGCTATGGGACAGTCTCCACTTGATGATACATAACAACAACAGCAATTACTTTTTAAGTAAAGATTTGCACTTCCAATGTGGTTTTAATCCACCCACTGCTCTGTTTAAGGAAAAAGGACAATCTCCTCCATTGTGATTCACTGTCCCTGAAAACCCACTGGACAGGCAGCTATGGGTCAGTTTCACCTCAACAGTCCAAAAACCAGCAAAAACAATTATGACTTTTGAGCTTTGATAGTATAGACTGTAGGGAGTTGCACTGCTAACCCAAAGGCCATACTTCTCTGCTGGTTTGGATCCATCTGTGACACTATGGGAGAAAGATGGGCAAGCCCCTTCTGTACAATTTTACAGCTTTCAAAAACCCACTGGAGAGTCAGCTATGAGCAGGTTCTGACTCAACAGCAATGAGTTGCATGACAGTCATTGTTTAATTTACCAATTAATTGATGAACAGTACTGTCTAAGTAAAAAAACAAATAGTACTTGGTAATTGATGACTGTGAAATACCTCAAGGATGACTGTCATATTTCTAGTTTATGTGATTGGAAGATTATTTTAAATGTTTTGAACAATGATAAATATTTCCAATCTTATGCAAGAAGTGTCATGTAGGAAAGCCACAAAGTTGGCTTATTTCATGGCTCACTGATATCATCAAAGAATAGACTATTCCTATTTTACAAGTCTGCTATCCTCAGAGTTTTCTTTAGATGATCAAAACCTAACTCAAATCTGCTACCTTCAGGCCACTTTCAACTCATGATGATTCTCTATCAGATTTAGAAGGCTTTAAATCCTTATGAAAAGATACTGCCCATTTTCTCTCTCATAGCAGCTGGTGGATCCAAACTACTAACCTTTTGTCTATGAGCCCAACATTTACCACACAATGCCACGTAACTTACATTTTAAAAATTTCTTTCCCAATAAGCCTATAATAAGGTAGTTGTTGTTGTGTACCTTCAAGTCAGAACTGATTCATAGCTGACCCTCTAGCAAGTTTTCAGAGGCAGTTGATCACACAGGAGGAGATTGCCCACCCTTCTCCCATGGAGCAGCTGGTGGCATGGAACCACATGCCTTCGGGATTGTGGTACAGCTTCTTGCCACTTCATCAGAGCTCCTCTTGGATGAAGAACATAGAAAATAATTTGGAAGAATTATTTCTTGACGTTGAGGATGAGATTTCTAAAGGTGTGTTCAAGCCAAAAGAAAAAGCAAGCATGTTTTGCAAGAAGTGCAACCAGAGTGCTCCTTAGAGGCAGTGATGATGAAACTTTGTCTTATATACTTTGGGTATGTTATCAGCATAGACAGGTCCTTGGAAAAAGACATCATGTTTGTTTGATGAGGGTTAAAGAAAGAAGGGAAGATGCTCAACAAAACAAATTGACACAATGACTGTGATAGTGGGCTTAAGCATGGCAGAGAATTTGAGGATAGCGCAGGATAGGGCACATTTCAAATTTGTTGTTCATAGAGTTGCTTTGAGTTGTAGTTGATATGATGGCACTTAGCAACAACCACATGATAGGAATAAAAGGAAGAAAAAAAATTGTTTTGCTCTAAGAGAGAGAAAGAAGAGAAGACAAAACAAGAATGAGTGAAATGAAAGAAGAAAAGGTGCAAAATTCAGTCTTCCGCAAAATAACTTCTCTTTACAATCACCCCATATAAGATTTTAAAGACAATCTCACAAATACGATAGAAACTAATATATTGTATAAACTAGTCAAGAGCTGAATTTTACGTACAGATTAATTCAAAGATTAATAGAGAGAATACCCAGATTCCTAAAATAAAAGCCAAGTGAATCATGAAAGCATAAGTTTCTAAAAGTGATTTTTGCATGTTGTGAAGCTGGCAGTTTTGCCTTCAAGGACAAAAAGACTCTCACTACAGCTTCTCAGTAACAGGATCCAACTGATTCTTTTCTACACTTTTAGTTGTGTAGCATGTACCTCATATACTAGAAACAACCATTAGACGACTATTCTGAGGCATCTTGCTCATGAATGACTGTTTTAGAAGGACTAGAGAGAAAGAATGATTGGGTCTTTCTATGACCTTTCAATGCCTTCAAATAACAACTAAAAAAAACCCAACTCAGTACTGTCATTTTCATATAACAAGGGCATGACATTTTCAAACATCACAGTTCTATGATAGCACAGGAAAATTTTCTGAGAAAGGCTAGATAGCCAGAATCATACGTATTCAGTTACTATTGTAAACTCCTGTGATTGAACTGCAAGTAAAATTACCCTCACAACATCTGAGTACCAATACCTCTAAGTAATGGCTCTTGGTTCTCCTCTAACAGGAAAAAAAATACGTCAGGATAGTCACTATAATGCTAATGCTGATAAACTAATAATTGGGCGAGTTTGTATAAATGTATAAAAAGGGCATCACATTTTTCAGTGAAAAATTGCAAAGTTCTTGTTATTGTTGTTATGGTCCATTGAGTCGCCTTCAACACACAGTAAACACTATGTACAATAGCTCTGAAGCCTGTCCTGTCCTGTCCTGAGCCAGTCTTGCTGATTCCGACACATCAAGCCCCAGTGCCCCAGTTACTGTAACAATCCACTTCGTCTAGGGTCTTCCTCTCCTGTGCTATCTCTCTACCATTCCAAGAACGATGCCCTTCTCCAAGGACCGGTCCTTCCTGGTCACATATCCAAAGTATGTAAGACGAAGCTTTAAAATCCGAGCCTCGAAGCAGAAACTTGGTTTCACCCTCTTCAAGACAGAATTATTTGTTTTCTTGGTGGTTTGTGGCGTGTTCAAGTAATTACTACTGGAAAAATCTTGTGGACAAAGATTAAGTATTACACTGAATGCTGGAAATTAGATTTTTCTTGGTAATAATACCCTCAAAAACATTTTAATGCTTCTATGTTGGGGTATTATCAGTAGTCATAATAATTATGAGTCGTAAAGGAAGAGGTAATAAACAAGTTGAGATGTCTAGAGTCATTTGCCATCAAACAATAGGACATTGTTTGCATTTTGTTTTACTCACTCAACTGTGAAGTTTCAAGATTCAGAATTATCATAAAAGTTGAATATTGTGGAGTTTTAAATAAGTAAGGTTCTAGTAGTTGTTACATTTTCTTTCCTCTCTCTTTAAAGAAACAAAGAAAATATGCATACATTTGATGTGAGCTAAAGAAAACCCAAAGATGTATTTTATAAATGATTAAAATTTTATGTTAAAATATGCCATAACTGATTGCTTTCCATTCTGAAGTATGAGTAATATTAGGATGACCTGACTTATCTCTTCAGCGTCTATGCAGCTCTACCTATGTTTCCTATCAGACAAGATTTTTCTTATTAATGCTCAAAAAAACAACCTTCTCTATGTTTATGAAAAAAATATGAGAAAGGAATGTTGTTGTTGTTGTTTTGTGCCATCGAGTAGCTTGCGACTCATAGCGACCCTATGTACAACAGCCCTAAACTCTTCTCTGTCCTGTGCCAATCGCACTTTCTCCGACACTCCCATCCCGATTATCCCAGTCACTGAATCAATCCACCTCATAGAGGGCCTTCCCCTCCTGCGCTGTCCCTCCACCCTCCCAAGCATGATATCCCTCTCCAAGGACCGGTCTCTCCTCACAACATGTCCAAAGTATGCTAGACAGAGCCTCAGAATCCTTGCCTCCAAGGAGCCACCCGGTTTAACCCTTTCCAGGACAAATTAATTTGTTTTCCTAGTAGTCCATGGTATTCTCAATACTCTTCTCCCGCACAACAGCTCAAAGGCATCAATTCTCCTTCTATCCTCTTTGGTCATTGTCCAACTCTCTGATGCATAACAAGTGATTGCGAAGACCATGGCCTGTATCAAATGCACCTTAGTGTCCAGAGAGACACCATTGCTCTTCAGTACTTTGGAGAGGTCCCTAACAGCAGACTTTCCCATGGCAATGCACCTTTTAATTTCCTGGCTACAGGTGCCAAGAGTGTTGACTGTGGAGCCAAGCAAACTAAAGCTGTGTACAATCTCAATCTCTTCACCATCCATCCTGATGTTGCCAATTGGTCCAGTGGTGACAATCTGTGTCTTCTTGACATTGAGCCTCAATCCATATTGTAGGCTGCAGTCCTTGACCCTCTGTAGCAGGTGCTTCAGGTACTCTTCAGTTTCAGCAAGCAGGGTTGTATCATCTGCATAATGCAGATTGTTGATAAATCGTCCACCAATCTTGACCCCACATTTCTCCTCATAGAGCCCAGCCTCCCAGATAATCTGTTCTGCATATAGGTTGAAAAGGTATGGAGATAGGATACATCCCTGGCGTACGCCCTTCCCAATTTTGAACCATGCAGTGTTCCCTTGCTCTGTTCTGACAACTGCCTCCTGGTCCAAGTATAGGTTTTGCATTAGCACGATCAAGTGTTCTGGGATTCTCATTCTTCTCAGAGTCAGCCACAGTTTGTTATGATCCACACAGTCAAATGCTTTTGCATAGTCAATGAAACACAGATAGACATTCCTCTTGTATTCCCTGCTTTCAACCAAGATCCATCTAACATCAGCTACAATATCCCTAGTACCACGACCCCTTCTAAACCCAGCTTGGACTTCTGGTAGTTCTCTGCTGATGTGCTGTTCCAGTCGTTTTTGGATAATCTTCAGTAGAATCTTGCTTGCATGTGAAATCAGTGATATTGTTCTATAATTTCTACACTCTATTGAGTCACTATTCTTTGGGATGGAAACAAATATAGATCTCTTCCAGTCAGTTGGCCAAGTGGTTTTTCTTCGGATTTCTTGGCACAACTTGGTGAGCACATCCAGGGTAGCATCTGTTAGCTGAAATGTGTCAAAATGAAGTGATATATGATTGAGTATTATGGTTAGCTCAGGAATCCAGAATTAAGGTTGCATAGAGAAGTGTACTTGCGGTGGGTGGGGGGGAAGGGACAAGGGAATTGTATACTAATGAAGGAATATTTTTTCTCTCTCTTCAGAGGGGGAAGCAAACTGGTGAGGAGGGGTGGGCAGGGAGAAAATTGCAGCAATGAATGAATGGAAATCCAAAACCTCTGTCAAAAAAAAATAAAATAAAAAGAATTGTTAAAAAAAATTAAAATAAAAAAATAAAATAAAAATTTTAAAAAATGTTGGGTGAACATAATTCAATCTGTACAGCAAAAATACATTGCCTTCTATTTAGAGTTAACTCATAGCTGACTCTTGGTTAGATTTTCTCATTGCAGGGTGGAGAACACTCATGTTTCTGTTATAGAACCTCAGTTGGGTTTAAATTGCCAGAGAAGTGTGGCCGTTAGGTTGTTAGCACAACTTCCTACAGGTCAGCCCAAAGGGAAATAATATATATTAATGTATAATTACCCATTATAATTAATATATAAGTTTATACACATATACATACACAATTTTATGTGTCTATGAACAATCTATCTTCAAGTTGGCACCAGGATTACTTCCTTTTCTTCCTCAGTACAACTCATGAATTCAAACTGCAGGTGATGCAAACATTTGCAGTGCAGCGCAGACATCAGAACTTGTGCTATCGCACTATCCTCCTTTACTAGAGAGATATTATTGCCGTATCTCTCCCTTTTTTTTAGGAAGAAAATTAAGAAGAGGAGAAATTGTGATGAAATAGAGAGTTGATTTAAATAGTACCAACAGTAAATTAAGCGACACAAAGTTTTATGATCCTTACCTCTAATTCAAAACAGATATTAATCTTTAAACATTAAAAATATTGCACTTTAACATTTTGGAGAGGTTCTTGGCAGCTGAGTTCCCCATTCAAACAAGACTTTCCCCTCCCCACCCCACACACCACTACTGCTACCATGGGGAACTCGCTTGGCATGTCTCAAAATGAAAAAACTTAAAACAGAGAGAGAAAAACAAAGAACTGAAAACAAATTCAAATCTTGAGTTTCATATTTGGAAAGCTGCACAATGAATAAGCATGACAGAAGAGTTGATGTCTTTGAACTGTGTTGTTGGAGAAAAGTACTGAATATCCTACCTACTGTCCAAGGAAAACCGGATATATCTTGGAGAAGGTGTTGCCAGAGTGCTCCTTGGAGGCAAAAATGTCAAAGTTTTGTCTCACATTCTTTGAGCATGTTGCTAGAAGAGATTATTCTTTAGAAAAGTATATCGTGTTTGGAAAGGTGAAGGGACAGTGAAGGAGAGGAAGACCCTCAAATAGATGGATTGGTGCAGTAAATGCACCAATGGACACAACTGTGTCAGAAATTGTGAAGATGACACAGGATAGGATAGGGTTCAGATCTGTAGTTTATAGGTTGTCTATGAACAGTAGCTTACAACAACCCCGATAGGTGCTAATTGTGGATCCAAGTGAAATAGAATTGTTAACAATTTCAATACTGCCTGTTCATCCTGTAGTAAAGATTTTTGTTTTCTCTATGTTGTGCTAATTGTGGATCCAAGTGAAATAGAATTGGTAACAATTTCAATACTGCCTGTTCATCCTGTAGTAAAGATTTTTGTTTTCTCTATGTTGAGCTGTAATCCATCTGGGAAGTCTTTGACCCTCTGCAATAAGATCCCAGATAAAGTGATGCAATAGGCTGTGGATATTATTAAACAATATCATTAAAATCTACGCAAGTAAAATATCGCTGAAGATTAATTTTAAAATTACTAGAACAGTACATAGACAGGTTGTGTGTGTTCTGTTTTGTGCCACTGAGTTGGAATCGACCAGTAGTTGACCCTCCAGCAGGTTTTCAGAGGCAGTGCAGTTAAATGAATGGGAGGAGATTGTCCATCCTCATCCCGCAGAGCTTCAAACTGTACATTTTAGGGACTGCAGTACAGGTTCTTACCACTGTTGTTTTTGTTGTTAGGTGCTGTCAAATTAAGTACAACTCTTTGTGATCCTATGAACAAAAGATCTAAACCCTGTGCCATCCTGTGCCATCCCACACTTGCTGACACACAAGGGTCGATTGCAGCAGTCATCACATCCTTCTACCTGGTTGAGGGTCTTCCTCTCTGTTGCACACTTTCCACCCTTCTAAGCATCAGTCCTTCTCCAAGGAATAGCCTCTCCTAGCAAAATGCCCAAAGTATGTGAGACAAAGGCTCATCATTCTTGCCTCCAAAGAGCACTCCAGTTGCACCCTTTCTGAGACATATCTGTTTATTCCTTTGGCTACTCATGGGATGTTCAGAGCTCTTCTCCAACACCACAGCTCAAAAACATATTTTTCTGCACCCCTATTCATTGTCCAGCTTTCAGATGTATAGCAAGTAATCAGGAAGACTATAGCCTGAATCAGATACATCTTGGTCCTCAAACTGACATCATTACTACTCAATAAGTTGAAGAAGTCCCTAACTGCAGATTTTCCAGTGAAATTTAGTTTCCTTATTTCCTGATTAACATTTGAAAGATGTTAAATGTGGAAGCAAGATGAAGCTGTTGACAGTCTCAATCTCTTCCCCATCCATCATGATGTGGCCCATCAGTCCAGGGGCAAGAATCTTTGTTTTCTTCACATTGAGATGCAATCCATGCCGAAGACTGCATTCCTTGATCTTCTGCAACAAATGCTTCAAGTTCTCCTTACTTGCTCTGCATTTCTCAAGTGGAAAGAACTACAAAACCAAATTTAAGACCCAAAAAGCATCAAAAGAAGATGGAGGAAATACACAGTATCACTGTACCAGAAAGAACTGATTGACACTGAAGATTTTTCAGGAAGTACCATGTGAACAGGAACCAATGGTAATGAAGGAGGAATTGGAAGGTGCATTGAAGGCATTGGCCAAAAATAAGGCCCCAGGAATTGATGGGACACCAATTGACTTGTTTCAATTAACAGATGCAGCCCTGGATGCATTCACTAGTCTATGTCAGGAAATCTGGCCAATGGATCAGAAGTCCATATTTGTTCCCATTCCCAAGGAAGGTGATCCAGCTGACTGTGGAAACTATCAAACAATATCATCAATATCACATGCAAGTAAAATTCTTCTGAAGATCATTCAGAAACAGCTACAACAATACATAGATAAGGAACTACCAAAAATTTAAGCAGGATTTAAAAGAGGCCATGACACCAAAGATATTATTGCTGATGTCAAATGGATCCTAGCTGAACGTAAGGAACACCAGAAGAATGTCTATTTGTGCTTTAATGACTATGCAAAGACATCTGACTGTGCAGATCATAACAAGTTGTGTCTGACATTGAGAAGAATGGGAGTCCTAGAGCACTTAATTGTATTCTTGTGGAACCTATACCTGGAACAAAAGGGTGTTGTGCAAACAGAGCAGGTGAACACTGCATGGTTTTAAATTGAGAATGGAGTATGTCTGGGTAGTATTCTCTCTACGTACATATTTAATCTGTATGCTGAGAAAATTATCCAAGAAACTGTACTCTATGAAGAGGAGTGGCATCAGGATTGGAGAGTGACTCATCAATAACCTGTGTTATGCATATGACACAACCTTTTTACTTCTAGTTGCCATGATTTCAAGCTAGATTCACAGGACCCCACAGAATGAGGGACCTTAAATCCTGATGTCACATGGATCACTGCTGAAGACAGAGAACATCAGAAAGATGCTTACATGTGTTTCATTGCTTATGCAAGCACTTGATAGTTTTGAAGATAGCAAGTTGAATAAATTGAGAAGAATGGGACTCTCAGAACACTTAATTATGCTCATGCAAAATCTGTTTATACATAGATCATGAAGCAGTTTGTCCAAGTAGAACAAGGTAACACTGCACAATTTAAAATCAGAAAGATGTGCATCAGGTCTATAGCCTTTCTCCTTACCTATTTAATTTTCATTCTAAGCAAATCATTTGAGTAAAGGAAAAATGTATTATCCTAATTGAAGAAAGACTCATCAACAAACTGTGCTGTGCAAAGGACACAACTTTGCTTGCAGAAGACTTGAAGTATACTGAAGAAGATCAAAGACATGGTCCATAGAACCCTGCTATATTGCAGACTCAAGGCTTTCCCCTCCCTTGTGCCCCGGGTTTGGTTTTGGTTGTTTATTTTTTCACCCAGAGAAATGTCAAGTGTTTCCTCTTAGTTTTCTGAATCTAATTCTTTTCTTTACTCACTTTAAGTATCTACATTCAACATCAAGATTCAGATTCTCTTTCGACAACTGTTTTGACCTTCTTAATTTCTTGTCTTTTTAACACCCTGTTGCTTTCTTCATGTATGATGTCTTTGGTACCATCCCACAAGACGGTCTTCTGTCATTAGTATTCAATGTGTCAAGTGTGTCTTGAAATAGTGTCTAAACTTATGTAGAATACTTAAGATTGTGTCTTGACTCTTGTAAACTTCTTTCCTTGTTCTGACTGATGATAGCAAACTTCCCCATCATGTATCTCTAAAGATTTGGTCAATTTGATTCCTACATATTCCATCCACGTAGCTTCATGCATAACATAGACATTTATGTTGATTAAATAAGTAGCTAGACTTGCAAAATTCTAGCATTTGATGTCATTTCTATAACCTAAACTGTATCGTCCCAACTATTGATCTTTGTTTCCAACTTTTAAGTTCCAATCATCAGTTATTATATTATCATTGCATCTTTGTAGAACATTTAATCGATTTCAGATTGCAAAGATTCATAAAAATCTTAGTCCTTTTTTATTGACCTTAGTGCCTGATATTGCAATAATTGCCATAGTAAATTCATGATGGGTCTTGAGTACGTTGTTGTTGTTGTTGTTGTTATGTGCCATCGAGTCGTACAACAACCCTAAACCCTGC
>NW_006399770.1:7869380-7870174 GCF_000299155.1 Elephantulus edwardii
GAAGATCTTCTCTCACTACTCTAAAGGACCCCTTTGGCAGTAGGAAACACATAGACTAGACACCGTTGTTCTTGAGTACTTTAGAGAGGTCCCTAACAGCAGACTTTCCCATCGCAATACGGTTTTTTTAATTTTCTGGCTGCTGGTGCCAAGAGTGTTGACAGTGGAGCCGAGCAAACTGAAGCGGGGAACAATCTCAATCTCTTCACCATCCATCCTGATGCTACCAATTGGTTCAGTGGTGAGAATCTTTGTAGGAAGACATTGAGCTTCAGTCCATACTGAAGGCTGCAGTCCTTGACCCTCTGCAGCAAGAACTTCAGGTCCTCCTCAGTTTTAGCAAGCAGGGTTGTGTCATCTGCATAACGCAGATTGTTAATAGATCTTCCACACTTCTCCTCATAGAGCCCAGTCTCTCGGCTAATCTCACGGCAATAGCTTCTGACACGCCTGCAGGTACAAAGCCCCAAGGCAGAGCCAAAATCGGTCAGGAGGCACAGAGGGGAGACTGCAGGACATGCCGCGGCCGGCTTCAGGGGAGCCTGGAAACTAGGCGGGCAGAATCAGGGTCCAGAAAATAGAGAAGCAACTCGCAGCAAAAACTTTTGCCACCCCCACAGGAGTTCTACAGGGCACATCACCTACCCTTCGGAGACAGTACAACTAAACTTTAGAGACACTGGACACATCATAAAAAAAATTTTCAGCAGTTGACGTGTTTAGAATCACAGAAGCTAAGAAAGCTTCACATACGAGCTGTCAGATCATGTGTCGGACAATGGAAGATAAATTCT
>NW_006399770.1:7888803-7899254 GCF_000299155.1 Elephantulus edwardii
AATGGAAACCCAAAATCTCTGTAAATGTTTATGAAAATTAATAAAATATAATTATAGAAAAAAAATCATAAAGTTCAATCTTCTGCTTACTGCAGTGGTTTGTAATAGATAAATTCAGCCTCTGGTTGAATACTCATAATAATGGGAGTCTTACCAAAGCATGAGACAAATCATTCCATTATGAGGTAGCTTTTATTGTTAAAAAATATATTCTTATGTTGAGTATAAATTTAAGTCTTTATGCCTTTAATCCATTCTGCTGTGTGGCAAACAAATAATATGCGTAATTTCTTTTTTTATATATCACAGTTCTTTATCTGAGAGTAACTAAAATCTTGCTGAAAATAATTTAAAAAGCAGTTGGAGCAGTGTGTTGAGAGAGAACTGCCAGAAATTGAAGAGGATACATAACAAAGGCCATCACTACTGGTGTCAGGTTCATCTTGGCTGAAAGCAGAGAATACCAGATAGATGTCTGCTTAGGTTTTATTGACTATACAAAGGTATTTGACTACGTGTATCATAATAAATTACAGGCAACATGAAAAACAATGAAAGTATCATAACGCTTAACTGTGCTCATTTGGAACCTCTACAAAGAAGCAGTTGTCTGAGTATAATAAGGGCTAGGGCATGGTTTAAAATTAAGAAAGGTGTGCATCACAGTTACATTCTTTCACCATACCTATGCAATTTGTATGCTGAGCAAATAGTCTGAGAAGATGGATTATATGAAGACTAATGTGACATCATGTTTGAAGGATCTCATTAACAAATCTGTGATATGCAGATGACACAACTTTGTGGAAAACAAAACTTTTAATTATTTACCAATAAAGCTCAAAAACTCTACCGTTTGATATGGATTACACCTTAACAAAAAAGAAAACACAAGTCCTCTCAACTGGACAAATAAGCAACATCATGATAAACTGTCAATGATTTCATTTTACTCAGATCCATAGGAGTGCTAGTGACTTGGTGAGAAGTTGTGTTGTCAACTCAAAGATACATTGTTCAAATCTACCAATCAGCTCCACAGAAGAAAGAAACACAATCTCCTCCCATGAGATTTACTACCTCCAAAAACCTGCTGGAGGGTCAGCAATGGGTCAATTCTAACTCTGTGGTACACAGCAACAACAACAACAGATCATAGTATCAGTAGAAGGAGCAGTCAAGAAATCAAAGGACCCAGCAACAATAGCAAAGTTCAGCAGGGCAGTAAACAACAAATTCCAGCAAGGTTGTAGAGGGATTGAAACCCTTATTCACTGCTGGTAAGGGGGTAAAATAGTGCAACTACTATAGAAGGTGGTTTGACACTTTTTCAAAAACATGGAAACGGAGATACTATTTGACCAAGAAATATCACTATTGGGAATATATGCTAAAGAAACCAGAGCTACCACCCAAACAGATGTATGCACACCCATGTTTATTTCTCTATTATTCACAATAGTTAGGAGATCAATCCAAGTGCCCATCAACAAATGAATTGATAGAAAAACTATGGTGTATTCACAAAACTGAATACTATGCAGCATTGAAGAACAAGAAACTCCTAAAACATTATACAACATAGATGTCCCTGGAGGACATTATGACAAATAATATATCTCAATCACAAAAGGACAAATACTGCCTACCGCTTCTGTATAAGACAGGACTGACATAGGGGGTTGGGAGAAAACTAGTAAAAGAAAGGATAGATAATGAACTCTGGATTGGCACAGATGAAGGAAAGAACTGTTTAAAAGGAATATTTTAGCAGGCATTATATGTATGACAACAGTACAGAATTAGAGGTACATTGCAAAGTGGATTGGGGAGGAGGATAAAAGAGAGGAAGAAAGAGTGGGGAAATTGTGCAATAATGAATGAATATTTTTTAAAAAAGGAAAAGGGAGTGAGAGGGAGGAAAATGTGCAACAATGAATGAGTGAAAATCCTATGTTTGTGTAAACTTTCATTAAAATCACTATAAAAAAATAAATAAAAATAAATCAAAGGACATGTTGCAATGATCACATCTCCTGTCAAAGACCTCTTTAAAGTATAAAAAAGGAAAATATCTCACAATAAAGGGCTAAGTGCAGAAGGCCCAAGCTGTAGTATTTTCTGATACTTTATATGGATGTGAAAGATAAACAAGTAAGGGATACTTATAACAGATTGATGTCACTGAATTGAGGTGGTGGTGAAGAGTATTGAATGTATACAGATTGCCAGAAAACAAACAAAGCTTTCTTTTAAGAAGTCAAGCTAGAGTGTTCTTTAGAGTAAGAACAGTGATATTTTGTCTCATATACTAGACATACAGAATAAATGTTAAAAAAGCACAAGAAAATCATGTGACATATTGTTGTTGAGATATATATATATGCCATCCAGTCAACTACTAGTCTTAATGGTCCTCTAAACAACATCTCTGAACCTTGTTCTATCCTGAGTCAACTTCCCTATTTCTGACATACCTGACCACATTGCCACAAACACTGTGTCCATTCCTTTCATTCAGGGTCTTCCTTTCCTGCAATGAACCTCCACCCTTCCAAGCATGATGTCTTTCTTCAACGTTTCCTGACAATATGTCCAAAATATGTGAGATGAAGCTTCAAAATCCTTACTTTCAAAAGGCAACCTGGCTTCATTCTGTCCAGGACAGACCTGTTTATACTCTTGACTGACCATGATATGCACCACTACTCAAAGGCATTAGTTCTTCTTCTATAATCTTTATTCATATAGAAGGCAATTGAGAAAACTAGGGCCTGGATCAGGCATACCTTAATCTAGAGACTTCATCTTGGTTTTTCAGTCTGGAGAGGTTCCTGACATTGGATTTTTCAGATAAAACTTGTCTTAATTTGTTGACTCTGGTGTCAAGGGTGTTAATTGTGGACCCAAGCAAGATTAAAATGCTAACAATCTCAGTTTTCCCCCCATCTATCATGATTCTGTCTGTTGATCTGGTGGGAGGATCTTTGTATTTTTGATGTTAAGATGCAATTCATATTGAAGGCTGCAGTCCTTTACTTTCTGCAGCAAGATTTCCAAGTCCTCACTTTCAGCAAGCAAAGTTATATTATCAGCACAACGCCAACTGTTGATGAGTCTTCCTCCTATGCTGATGCCACATTCTTTATAATGACCAGCCTCTTGAATGATCTGTTCAACATATAGATGTAAAAGGTATGGAGAAAGGATCCATTCCTGACACACTCCTTTCTTGACTTTGAACCACTCAGTGTTCCCTTGTTCTGTTTAGGTAACAATTTCTTGGTCTAGGTATAGGTTTTACATGAGAAGAGTCAAGTGTTCTTGGAATTCCTATTCTTCTCAATGTTAACCACCGTTTGTTAGGACCCACACAGTAAAATGTCTTTGCATAGTTGATAAAACACAAATAGGCATCATTCTGGTACTCTCTGCTTTCAATGACATTAACAATGATATCCCTAGTGCCATGGCTTCTTCTACACCAAGCTTGTATTTCTGGGGGTTCTCTTTTGATGTGCTATTCTGTTGGTTTTGGCTAATCTTCATCAAGATTTTGCTTGTATGTGATATTAGTGACACTGTTTGATAATTTCCATAATCTGTTGGATCACTAATTATTCGAAAGGGAATAAATCTTAATCTAGTAGATGGGGGTTCACATTTTTCCCCTGAGTAGATAAAGCTTCAGAAGAGAGATTGGAACTTCTCAGTAATCCAGCCAAACACTCTCCCCTCCTCAGGACTCAGGATTGCTACTCAATAGTGATCTTCGCTAGAAATGTACCTGAGTCCACCCTTGAGAGGAGAGAGAGGAGCCTCTACAGCCTTAGCTGATAAACTCTGCATGGAGCTGAGAACATCTCTGGGAATGTGGGGCCCTGAGAAATCCTCTTTGTAATGACCATTTGCTCTCTTCATCAAGGAAATCATCCCACAGCTCATCTGCTCTTCATTCTCTAGTGTTGAATGACTCAAATCTGCTCTTGAGATAGTTTTTAAATTTTAGGTGGGATAGATTCAAGGTTGTATTTTGGTTCTTGTAGATTTGTTTTCATTTTCTTTAGCTTCAATTTAATCTTGCACATGAGAAGTTGATGGTCTGTGATATTTTAAAACGGGATAAATGCTCTGGGGATGAAAAATAGAGAACACTGCAAGATAAAGGGGGTTGAGATTGCCAAGGTAGGAGGAACTATTTGCTGCTGTTGTTGTTATGTGCAGACTTATTTTTTTTTATATTGGTACTGACTCAGAGCTGATCCTCCAATTGGTTCTCAGAGGCAATTACCCATCTTTTCCTATAACAACACAACTCCCTAAGGACTGAACTACCAAAGCTACCTACATATATTGAATATTCTTTGGTCTTAAAAAAACCACAAAAACAAAACCACCCACAAAACAACAGCAACGCCCCCCCCCAAAAAAAAAAACCCCAACACATAAAACAACCATGCAAGTCTATCTTGGAGGAAGTACAACCAGGATACTTCTTAAAGGCAAGCATGGTGGTACCCTCACATACTTTGGGCATGTCTTTGGACATCCTGCTAGGAGAGGTAGAAGATCAGGGAAAGAGAGGAAGACATGTTAAGGAAGGTGGAGGGTCCGAAAAAGAGAGGAAGACATCAAGTTAGGAAAGGTGGAGGATCAGAGAAAGAGAGGAAGACCCTCAACATAACGGATTGACACAATGACTGTGACACTGTGCTCAAGTATGTCAGAGAGCTCGAGGATGGTTCAGGATAGGGCAATGTTCAGATCTTTTATTCATAGGGTCTCTGAGATTGGAATTGACTTGATAACACCTAACGATAATATCGAGAAGATTGGAACACAGACATACAGATGTGGAGGAGAGACTAGTTGAGGAAATAGTAGATAAATAGCTTAGGCAAAGTTCCCAAGTTGAGACAGTATTCAGCAAAGTAGGCCTGTGGTAAAAGGGGAGAGCCCTAAATGGTGAGAGCAGAGCACAAACAGGGAACCAAATTACGTAGGCTTTGCAAACCTATATAAGGACTTCAGTTTTCACTTAGAATGAAATAAATCAGGTTGCATTTTGGAGTTCTTAGCAGAATAACATAAAAAATGTAAATCCTTATATATATTAAAATGTGATAGACAATAAAGATTTTATTACACATTGTAATGAATTACATTAACCAATTGTTAGAAATGTTATAAAACAAAATGTGTATTAATGATGGAATGAAAAACCAATATGATTTGTAAACTTTCAATAAAAATTAAAAAAAAAAGAACATTCTCGGAGAGCAGTAAGAACAGATTGTTGTAACACACGAGTTTCTTTCTGTCTTCTTGCAGAGTTTGTCCTCTTGTGATTTAAGGATGGTTGTTAGCATTGCTCAGTGCTATGTGATACTATATGTGCAGCAAAAAGAAAATGATAATTCACACCATCATCTAGCATAAATTCAATGCTGATTATTCACCCCTGAACCAGTCCTTGGGTTCAAGGGAATGATGTGTTTTGATTGAGCTTAAGTTTGGATTATTTTAAACTATCAAGGAAGTAATAAACTGTCAAGGGAGACAGCAACCTTGATTTGGGATCAGTAGTTGGGAACAGTAGGCAAGCCTCCCAAAATTGCATGATTGCACCACATGTGAAAGATAAAATGAATGTTTTCAAGAATGATTCCTTCAACAATCCTGATATTACTATACATTTTTTAAAAAATATTTTAACATAACATAATATTGGAAAAAAATGAGTAAACATAATGGGATCATGCATTCTTAATTGAATGCTTTCATTTCATTTACAAAGCCTAAAGTTGTAATTGCTTTGGGTCAGTGCCTCATGATTTCTTTACCTGGACTGTTTCCAAGCCATTTATTTTCTTATATGTATTTATTCAGTTGGATTTTTTTAACCTAAATTAGAAATTTTCCATTTATATTCTTGTTTTAGACTTTTCAATATCCCATTGACTACTAATTCTATTTTTCTAGTATAAACTCTATATTGATAAAGAAATTGATAAACATATTCCACTGTAAATAGTAAATAGTTGTTGTTGATTGCCGTTGAGTTGAGCACAACTCATAGGGCCCCTATGAACAAAAGGCCTTAAGCCTTTCTATAACTATCGTCATTTATCAAAGGTCATAGAGTTTCCAGAGACATGTTGTTTAGGAAGCGGATGCCACTCCTGCTTCCAAAAGTAGTTTTAAAAAATTACATTCTTTTTCTCTTCTTCTTAAGTGCTTAAGTGGATACTTTATTCCTTGAACAGAATACGGATGTAAGGAGTGAATGTATCATAGGCTGAAGTGACAATGTCCTTAGACATATTTCACTAACTGATGAAGTGTTGTGCACTGTCAAGTTGGGACAGACTCATCACTGACCCTCCAGTGTGTTTTCAGAGGCGGTAAAGCATACAGGGTTGGATTGCTCAGGTTTCTCAGAGGATCAGCTAACTGATTCAAACCACATGTCTTTGAGTTGATAGCACAATTTCTTACCACTATGCCACCAGAGCTGCCCAACCAATTAAGAGACTTAATCAAACTAAAACTATTTTCCTCTATCCTTTCTCAGTTTTCTTTTGATAGTGTTAGGGAGAAAAATGTATTCAAATTGTTAACAAAGATTTATAAATATTAAGAGATTTGAAAAAAGCTGATTATTTCCATTTCTTTTTGCACACTGTAGTTTACTATATTATAAAGCAAAACATTGCTTGTAATCAGAATGTTTTTATCCTTTATTTTTCTGTGTACTTTTTTCCTTGCCCACTCTCTTCCCTAGCTTAGTCCTTGATGTATGCTCATTCTAAAAATTGTTGATCCACTCAAACTATTGTGTTCCCGCCCAGGAAAAACCTTTGTTAAGTGCACAGAATAGGAAGCACAAGCAGCTAGGCTGAAGTTTTTTCAGTGAACATGTAGATAAGCAGTCCTTATTGCTGATTGCAAAAGAGGCAATGGCAGCACTAAGTCTTTTGCCTACTGCTATCTAATGTTTTCTTTAAAAAGGAAAAAAAAGAAACCTTCTTCTTTATTTTTTAATCAAAGTAATGCATGCACCTAGCTATAGAAGTAAGTTCTGGAAGATATATCACAAAAGAAAAAAACCTAAATAACAATTTACTGTCTCTTCTTTTCTCATCCCCAAGCACCACACACTCTGGAAGCAGATGCCTTTCAGTCTTCTCCCTGATTCTTCCAATATTTCCCGTTATGCTTCTAAATAATATACTTTTACTGCTATTTCTTCTCCTCCTATCAATTCTCTACATTATCTGTTGGTTTTCCACTTTGGGACTTGTGCATTTCTATTCTACCACACACAGGTATGCACATATATTGTTTTTCCAGCCTACTACCAAGTTGTAACACAATCTTGATTTCATTCATAGTCAATGCTTATGTTTATTATAAAGATTTATCTGTTTTTACAAGGTACTATGATTATATTGCCTTAATGTTTTCATTTTCTTGGAGATAATTTTTACAAATATTTTTAATTTTCCCTCAAATTTGCCTTCCCCCAAACTTGCCAACAGAATGACAAAACTCTGCTTAATGCTTTTGATAGATCAGTTCCATGGTTTCTATATCGAAGACATCTATCTTTTCTAGAGATACCTGTCAATGTAAGTTCCATTGACAGCGTGGATGTGTTAATTCTTAGCCTGGGACTTGCTTTAGCAAGATTCTCTTAATTTCTGTCTTCTCTTTTCTTCTAAAATGCATCTCTAGTTTCCTGGATCCAGTATTATTTTCTTTCCTGATATATCTTTCTCATTTCCATGGGGTTGGAAATAATTTATAACTGACCCTCCATCGGCTTTACAGAAGATTTTAACTGCCAGAGAAACTTGGCCTTTGAGTGAGCAGAGCAACTTCTCCCAGACTACACAACTCTTTTGTTATCAGATGATACATTTTTCAAAAGGTCCCGAAGGAAAAAAAAGTATAGGAGACAAATATAGTCATATTCCATTAATCTCTGCTATAATTGCTGTTAGCTGCCATCAAATTGGTCTCGAGCTTATGGTGACCCTCATAGACAACAGAAAAAAATGTTCCTAGTCTTACATCAGCCTAGTAATTGGATGAAGATCAAAGTGCTGTGATCCACATGATTTTCATGAACTAGTTCCTGAAAGCACACTGGCAAACTTTTCTTCCTAGGCTGACTTAGTCTGGAATTTTCCCTAAAACCTGTTCAGTATAATAACATGAAACCTTCACTAACAGAATGATGATGACTGCAAATGATGTATATCAGCCAAGAATCATAGTGAGTCTCTGGTATGTAAATTAAGAATTATACCAACATTAATTATAGTTATACCAGCATGTTGTGTTGTCATTTTTATGTGCCATTGAGCTGCTTATGACTCATAGTGACTCTATGCACAATAGCTCTGAAACTTGTCCTATCCTCAGCCAATCTCACAGTCTCTGACACCACTATGTCCATTACCCCAGTTACTGTGTCAATTTATCTCATCCAGGGTCTTGCCCTCTTGTACTGTCCCATCCTTCCAAGCATGATGTTCTTGACTAGTCTTTCCTGATAACATGCCTAAAGTACATGTATATAGGTATCTTTATTCCAATCTTACACTTAACTGATAATTTGGAAAGGATTATATTTTCTCCATACTCAGAAAGTTGTGCGTACAGGTTTATATCTGTCTAGAGGGGATATTGACAAGTAAAAGGCCTATTTTAGTATAGTTTTAACTTTAATATCTTGTATTTTATTTATTTTTTTAAATTTTATTTTATTAATTTAATGAACATTTACAGAGATTTCGGATTTCCATTCATTCATTGTTGCACTGTTTTGTCTACCCCCCTCAGTTCATTCCTCTCTTTTTTTTCTTTTAAAGTCTATTCTATTTAATTGACCCATTGCCACAGTGCTTGTCAAAAACCAGGTCTGATTAATTTCCTTTGTCAGTGAGTCATTTGCCATTCCCTGTCACTCCTCTCTGAGAGAGATTTCGCCTTGATTCATAAGGAAAAAGGGACGGCGTATTCTCTTAGCTACTTCCTGCTGAAAAGGGATGCTGTAGGTTTCAGGGTGAGGATCTTCTCTCACTACTATAAAGGGCCCTTTTGGCAATAGGAAACAGGTAGACTATTGTGGGGATTGATTTCGGAATTTAGATGCATGTTATCAATTGTGCTTAGCCATACATGTTCATATCCTTGAAGATGCATCATGGAATTGTTGCAGCCTACAAAAGCAAATATTTAACTAACAAGTTCAAAGTACATGTGTCAAAAATTAAAAGCAATAATATTCCAAGTAGCGGTTCTAACAGTGGCACAAATCAAGTTACAGAGGGAAGGTAGTTCTTAAAATAAAAGACTATTGACTAGCATTTTGTCTATTATAGTAAAAATGTTAGGAACCACAAGATGTAGAAACCCAACTATGTCATTTCTTGTTCTTAAGTCCTAAACCAAATTCCACCTACCATTGGGGTTTTTTTACAGCTCGGAAGTCCACATGCAAGGCAGAGGTGAAGTAAGAAACTGCTTATGAGGTTTTCCATCAATTCCAACAACTAAGAAATCATGAGAAAACTTGGGACCTCAGAAGGCTTTTCAGACCAAATAATAGGCTCTTGTGTCCAGGAGAAAATGAATATACTTACCAATAATGTTAATGCTCACCCATAGCTCTTCTGGGAGGATCTGAATCATGAAGTGTCCTCCTTTATCTCCAGCTGGGAGCTGGGGCCTGTCAGTCCTTTCAGCCATGAGGACCTGATGTGGGCCACCCTTGGCCAAGTGTCCTTCAGATCCACACTTAAAGCAAGTAAGTGGGAGCTTCCTCTCTACTCCCTTGCCTATCTTTGGCTCTCATCTATGTCACTGCTGAAGTGGCCCAGTTTTCCACAGTGGAAGCAATTTTCTGACCTCCTTTATTAACTTTGGGTGGCATTGTTTAGGAGTAAGACTTCCTTTTCCTGACACAGGTCCTAAACTGGCCGCAATAGCTGCCCCAATAATTTTGGCCATTCTATGGTCTTTTCTCTTCCCTCTAGATCCCACTTGTTAAAAGACAGAAAAATTTAAACAAATACATAACAAATAATTTTGAACAATAAAATCCTTTAAGTTTAAGGCTAGAAATATTATCAATATGTTCATTTCCAATCCAGAGATACATGTTCCAATGCAGTTCCTATTTTCCATAAATGGTTTTGTTACGAAAAATATTGTATATGTGGATATAGTTCCACTATACCTCCTCCATGGCATGATATAGTGCTATTGGCATGAGCAGTTATAAATCCATTGCCTTCCTTACTCTAACTTAATTTTTTAAATTTAAATTTATTATTAATTTCAGTAAAATTTACAGAGACTTTGGATTTCCATTCATCCATCTTTGCACATTTCTCCCCTCCCAACCACTCCCCCCCCCATTCACTCTTCTCCTTGAAAAG
>NW_006399770.1:7900028-7914178 GCF_000299155.1 Elephantulus edwardii
TGTCTTTGGTGAAGTGTCTGTTCATATGCTGTGCCCGTTTTCAATTGGATTATTTACCTTTATCTTGTTGTGGTGCTCAAGTATTTTATAAATTCTGGATATAAGTCCCTTATCTGATATGTTACTACCAAATACTTTTTCCCAGTCGGTGGCTTTCCTTTTTACCTTGTTGGAGAAGTTTTTGGAGTTGCATAGGGATTTGATTCTTAGAAGATCCCATTCATCTACTTTATCTTCTCCTGGTTGTAGGTAATATCTTGTATTTTAAATAACAGTGAGAATATATGCTTTTATTTTTCAGTAACCAATTTGTTAATCTCTGTTACCTATTTGTTATCTATTTGTTTGCTTTGTTTGACTTTCAGAAACTCTTTATATAGCCCTTTGTTTAGAATGTTGTTAGGTCCCATTAAGTTAGTTCCATTCCAACTCAACCTTTTGTAGCCCTCTGTGCAACAAAAGGAAGCCCTACCCAACCCTGTGCCATCCCCACAATCTCCACTGAGTTTAAACCCACTGTTGCAGCCCCTGAGTTAATTCATTTCACTGAGGTCCTTCTTTTCGTGGTTTCCCTCCACTTTTTCAAGCATAATGTCGTTCTGCAAGAACTGGCCCTTCCTGACACAATGTTCACAGTATGTGAAATGAAATCTTACTATCCTTGTGATGAAGTTTCACTCTCCTTGCTTTTAAAGGATCTCTGCTGGCTTAGTGGTTACAAGCTGTTCAAACTGAAAGGCATATGGCTCAAATCCACCACGGGCTCTGTAGTAGAAGAATGGGTAATCTCCTCCCTGTGAGATTTACTGCTTCTGAAAACCTGCTGGAGGGTCACCCAAGGGTCGGCTCCAACTCAATGACAAACAACAACAGCGTGACCTATTTAAAGGTATTTATATAAGTAAAACACTATCTACTTGTTTCTATTCTTACTGTTTTTATAAGAGGAAAATGCAGCACAAAACATTAAATGTCTTGGGCTATAAGCAAAGAAAAGTGATTATGAAATCATAGTCATAGGAGCTAGGGATACTGTAGCTAATGTTAGATGGATCATACCTGAAAGCAGGGAATACCAGGGGAATGTACATCTGTATTTCATTGACTATGTAAAGGCGTTTGACTGTGTGGATCATAACAAACTGTGGCTGACTCTGAGAAGAATGAGAATCCCAGAACACTTGATTGTGCTAATGAGAAACCTATACTTCGGCCACGAGGCAGTTATCAGAACAGAGCAAGGAAACACTGCATGGTTCAAATTTGGGAAAATCATACGCCAGGGATGTGTCCTGTCTCCATACCTTTTCAATCCGTATGCAGAACAGATTATCCAAGAGGCTGGGCTCTGTGAGGAGAAATGTGGGGTCAAGATTGGTGGAAGATCTATCAACAATCTGTGTTATGCAGATGACACAATCCTGCTTGCTCAAACGGAGGAGGACCTGAAGCACTTGCTGCAGAGGGACAAGGACTGCAGCGTCCAATATGGACTGAGGCTCAATGTCAAGAAGACAAAGATTGTCACCACTGGGCCAACTGGCAGCATCAGGACGGATGGTGAAGAGATTGAGATTGTACACAGCTTTAGTTTGCTTGGCTCCACAGTCAACAGCCATAGGGCATATTTTATTAGAAGACGTATTGCAATGGGAAAGTCTGCTGTTAGGGACCGCTCCAAAGTACTGAAGAGCAATGGTGTCTCTCTGGAGACTAAGGTGCATCTGATACAGGCCCTGGTCTTTGCTATCACTTGTTATGCATCACAGAGTTGGACAATGACTAAGGAGGATAGAAGGAGAATTGATGCCTTTGAGCTGTGGTGCTGGGGAAGAATACTGAGGGTATGTTTGCTAGGAAACAAACAGATTCATCCTGGAAAGGGTTAAATCAGGTGGCTCCTTGGAGGCAAGGATTCTGAGGCTCCATCTAACATACTTTGGACATCATGCTCGGTAGGGTGGAGGGACAGAGCAGGAGGGGAAGGCCTTTTACGAGGTGAATTGATTCAGTGACTGGGGTAATCCGGATGGGTGTACCGGAGACAATGCGCTTGGCACAGGACAGAGCAGAGTTTAGGGCTGTTGTACATAGGGTCGCTATGAATCGCAAGGGACTCAACAGCACATAACAACAACAACAACAACAACAACAACAATCATAGGAGTGAAATAAGAAACTTTTGAACAAGATCCTACATCCTATTTTTATTGCAATGATATTAGACCTCAGTTTGGTTTAGCATACACTGAAATTTAGATTTTTATTATTGTTCACATAAGTGTAAATCTCTGCAAAAGGTCAGAGAATTTACCACTCAGAAGGGAAAGATCATTATACTGCAAAAAAGATAGGATATGAAAATAATACTGTACAAGTACTTGACTTTTTATTGCCTTATTTTATTGGGATTCCATAAACACTAATATAATCTTATTGTATATGATAAAAACTGGCCATCTGTTAATGGTGAGATTAATAATCTACCGCCTGGCTAACCCATAAAACCATACAAATTTAGATTTTGAAGGGTTTTAGAAATTTATGTTTGACATTTTTTGAGATTTACTCCACTAGATAGCAGCCAATCTAATTATGCTGAAGACATACTTAAACTTTGTGCAAATCTTTATATAAATTTCTATGACTATCTCAGCAGATTCATCCTGGAAAGGGTTAAACTGCCCGGCTCCTTGGAGGCAAGGATTCTGAGGCTCCCTCTAATGTACTTTGGAGTTGTAAGGAGCAACTGGTCCTTGGAGAGGGACATCATACTTGGTAAGGTGGAGGGACACCGCAGGAGGGGAAGGCCCTCTATGAGGTGGATTGATTCAGTGACTGGGGTAATCGGGATGGATGTATTGGAGATGGTGCAATTGGCACAGGACAGTGCAGAGTTTAGGGCTGTTGTACATAGCATCCCTATGAGTCCAAGCTACTCGACGGCATATAACAACAACAACAACAACATCTCAGGCTTTTAAAAATCCAAGAGCCAAATTTGTGCATTACTCCTTCTAAAGTTAGTAATAACAATAATAATTATTTTCCTAGGACTCTTTGAGTAGTTAATATAGTAAAGCCATTCAGCTAGGGAAGTGGTTTACTTGCATTAAGATATTTAGACTTCACAATCATCTAGGATGCAGGTTTTATTTTAACTCTACAGTGCGGGAAATAATTTCCTAGAGAGTTCAATGAACATACACGATCACACACAACTCCTAAATGAAAGCTCAGATGTGAATTCAGGTTTTAATCAACATGCCCTGGCGTTATTGCACTGTTCATAATTGTTTACATGTTATATTTTGTCCTTCAGTAGATGCCTTATTTCACCTATTTTAAATGTCATGACTTGGAAACAATCTTAAATTCTTTCTAGAAAATAATGGGATTAAATAAAAAAGTGTCTTGACTAGTATCTGCTTGTAACTTTGTTGTCCTTTAGGAGAAACAAAGGAAAATGTGAGATTTGTGAATATTATAATTTTTTTCTAGCACCTAAATACAGACTTCCTCTGATGGAATAATTTGGGTTTTCTAAGTTACAGTAGAACCAATGTTGATTGAATGAATGAGGGAAATGCGGAGAATTAAGTTCTAGTTCCTGCCCTTTAGGAGCTTATATATGCAATCATTGAGTGTGAAGACATGTATACTCCATAAATATGGGAGAAGTAATTGTTAATGGCGTTGATAATAGCTCCTCTATGGCTCACAAGTCAATTGTTAAGTTAAAGGGAAAGAAAGGCCTTGTAGAAAAGGGATCTTAATTTTTCCCCTCCTAAGCATTAAGAATCACTGAGGCAAATAATTTTTACATATTTAATTGATTTAACTGTGCAACCGACTATGTAGATCACAACAAACTGGCTAACTCTGAGAAGAATGGGAATCCCGGAACACTTGATTGTGCTTATGTGAGATCTATACTTAGACCAGGAGGTAGTCATCAGAACAGAGTAAAGGAACACTGCATGGTTCAAAATTGGGAAGAGTCTACGCCAGGGATGTGCCATATTTCTACACCTTTTCAATGTATATGCAGAACAGTTCATGCAGGAGACTGAGTTCTATGAGAAATGTGGCATAAGACTTAGAGGAAGACTCATCAATAATCTGCGTTATGCAAATGACAACTCTGCTTGCTAAAACTGAGGGGGACTTGAAGTACTTGCTGTAGAAGGTCAAGGACTGCAGCCTTCAATATGGATTGAAGCTCAACATCAAGAAAACAAAGATTCTCACCACTGGTGTTGGCAACATTATGAAAGACCGTGAAGAGATCAAGATGGTTAACAGCTTTAGTTTCCTTGGCTCCACAATCAACAGCCATAGGGCATATTTTATATTTCTATTTTTTATTCTTAGGGTTCAAAAGTGCTTCTGTGTGTATTAAGAATAAAGTGAAAGTAGGAGGGGAGGGAGAATTTGATCAAAGTCACACTCACTGAACAAATTCTTTAGGCGCCTTTCCCAACTTTAGTATATTAAAGGAGATTTAAAAAAAAATATGTTATTAAAGTTAAGAGCATGAGTCACATTGTGGAGTTCAGACTCAGCTACTCCTATCCCCACCTTACTTTTCAAGGCTCCAAATGGTAGACCTTTAGTTTAAGGAACACTTTCAGTAAAAAAAAAACAAAACAAAAAACCTTTGACAATCCCTGAACCTGTGTTCTTTTGTCGCAGATTATCGCGCACATCTGCTACAGGTGCACCTAATAAAGTGCACCTGAGGTGAGATGCAAACGTTCCTCCACTCAACATAGAAGGTACTGCAAGTGTCAAGGTTGGACGTTATTTTCCGTTTGATAAGATCGACTTGCTTCAGAAAGCATGGTTTTATTGAACAGTGGGTCTTATTGAAAAGTTTTTTTTTTTGTTTGATGGAAGAGATGGTATGAAAAGCACGGGAGTAAGGCTGTTTGGTTTCCCCCCCCTTCCCCTTTGCCTGCACTGTTCCAGGAACTGAAGTTGTAATTTGGTTTTAGGGGGAAAGTGTAGACTAGAGGGCACTTTCATTAAGTCCAGGGCAGAGGGTGTGGGGACCTGAAGGAGGTGTCCCATCCTCATCACTCAGATTGGACTACCAGCCATTCCCAGCGCAACATACAAAAGAAACCTTAGGCGCCATGCTTCGCAGCGGCAGGCCACGTCCCATTGGGCGGAGGGCGGAGGGACCCAGGCGCGCGGCGGCGGCGCAGAGGCGGCGGCGCCCACTCCCCCACGTCCCCGAGTCCCGCCGCTCGCCGCCTGCAGCCCGGCGCCCGCGCGCTCGGCTCTTTCCGCCGCCGCCGCCGCCGCGCGCTGCCCCGTGCGCTCTGGCACCTTCGGTAATTTCCGTCGGGCTCTGTCCGCCATTTTCTCGCCGCTTGTGTGTCTCACTGGCTGCGTGGCTCGGTTCTTGTGAGCGAAGCTTTGTCCGGTTCGGCAATGGACGGGTATGTAACCGGGTCAGCGAGGAGGTGTGTGTGAGAGAGGAGCTGGAGCTTCCTTCAGCCTGTTTAGGGGTCCCGCATAAACCCTCTGGCGGCCCCTCCCAGGGCTGGGCTGCCGTTACCCAACCCCCGCCCCATCGCACACACCCCTCCCTTTGCTTTCCCCGGCGGGCTCTGATCGAGAAAATGAGAAGAAAGCGGGTTATGCAGGCGGGGAAGGCTTTGGGGTGATGGCGGTGGGGACCACTCCAGAGAGGGAGAGGGTAACGGCTCGGCAGCGGGGGATGGGGTGGGAACCCCTGGACGTATGGCTGGTCCCTGCCCCCTCCAGGAGCCATTTCGATCCGTAACCTGGGACCCGAACCCGAGCCACTGCGGGAGTGTAAAGGGAGTGGTGGTCCGAGAGAGGCCTGCGTGGAGGTTCCTGAGGGCAGAGGAGCGAGGCCCCCATTGTGAAGCGGGTCATCCTCGGCCTCCCCGGCCGCCCTGACGGGGGAGATGCCGGTGGCGGGAGCTCCCGGGAAAGCAAAGTGGGAGCCGCTGGGGGGCGGGGAGGCCGCGCGGCGGCGGGAGGAAAGGGGAGGGCAGATGTCATACTCCTTTGTTTTCACTGGAGTCGGGAGTGGGGGCGGGAGGCAGGAAAAATGCCTTTTTTGTGGGGCCTCAGGACACTGAAGGCTTGGCAAGAGGGTCAGAAATTAAATCATCGAGAAAACGAAATGTTTGTGGTCGACATCAGTCACATGGGCAAAGGCCCACAGCCATGGCCGAAACAAGAGTCGATAGTCTACACAGGGCCATCGTTGCAGACACTTTGTCCAGTTTCTGGGGGAAGAAGCACAAAACGATTACACCCCCCCCCCAAAAAAAAAGGCCAAAAGCGTGCTGCATCTCTTAGAGCCCCAAAAGTGGAGATAGTTTGCTGAGTGAGGGGAGAACTAGGGGCAGAGGGAGAGTGTATGGACCACTGTCTGCTCCTAAACGCACCACATCTGAAGAGACTTGATCATTTAACCCATTGTTACAAAGGGCATTTAATTTAAGGGAGAAAAGCGAGCTGTAGTCACACTATTTGGGTGTTTTTAAACGCTTTAATCCCTACTGATGATACTTGAAGGTTTGTAAGTAAAATAGAAATTTATATTTTACTTTAGGTGTAGAGTTTGATGTATTTTAAGAGCTGAAGATCATTTGAAAGTTGTTAAAAGACTGAAAATTTAAGTAGTTTTGGGAGATTATTTTACATGGTGAAACAAATCCAGAGAAGATCATTGTGCCCCCAGATCAGCATGGAAATTGATAGCAAAACATATATTGGAATTAGTTTCCTGCTCCACCAGTATTTACTGAAAAGTTGTTTTAATTTTAAATTATTAATCTGAGTGTCTTGACCATGCAGAAGTGGCATACACCTTAACAGTGTTTGGGAATTTGCTGAATAAAGTATTGGGTAAAAATGTCTTAAGTTTGCTGATTTTTTTTTCCCCCCCCTTTTGAAAGCTACTTAAAACCAGGTTGAAAATAGTGCAGAGAAGTGTCATGGATCATCTGTTTTATTTTTTGGTGTTTTTTTGTTTTGTTTTGGTTTTTTTTTTTGTCTTTGTATTATGGATGTATGGAAGAGTTATAAACTAAAGATAAGCAACATAAATAAAAATCTATAAAAAATTTAATGACGTTGAAACTTTATTTTTTCATTACAGAATTGTCACTGAGGTTGCAGTTGGCGTGAAGGTAGGATGAGACTATGAAATAAACTTTGGATTGTTACCTCAGCTATTCTGTTAATGGAAGTTTTCAGTAAGGTTTTTAAAACTGTGCCATAGCTAGCAAAATTAAACTGTAAAATTCCCAGACGTCTGAGATAAATATTTTAAAGCAGATGAGAATGTTCAAGAAATTAAAAGTGTTTTTCAGGTGTGATGCCCTGTGACTAAAAAAATATTATCCCAAATTTCTTAAGGGAAACTGTGGTTCTGAATAAGTAAGTTAGTGGTTTTCTTTACATAATTTTATTGATCTTAAGATTTTAAGTTTTTTTACTACCTTATGAAAACAAAATCATTTTGCCAATCATAAGGCATATTAAAAATGGGTCATAAGACTGATCCTTAAAAATGGGAGGGGATAACCCCACCCCAGTGTAGGCAGTTAGCTTGAAATTATGGTCTTAGCTGATTTGTTTTTTGTTTAAAGAACTATATGACACCTTATCGACAGGACACCTTATCGTAGAGATCATTTAGAGTCCTTATCTCACTCATTTTTTTGGGTTGGCAAATGTCTTTGAATCCTTAGTTCTGGCACTTTGGCCTTAGATGTTTGCAGGCTTTAACTTGGTTGTATGATCCTTGGTATATCACACATTTTTGTTTGCATACTTGTTCACTTTGTTGGATCCTGTTAAAAATCTTTAATTTCTCAAGTCTGACACATGTTCTAAGACTCAGTCAAACTCACTACCATGGTGTTGGAACTAATTAATAGCTGACCCTCCAGTGGATTTTCTGAGGCTGTAAATTATAGGTGAGGAGGTTGCCTATCTTTTTCCTTCAGAACAGCAGATAGACTCTAACCCCTCTGCCTTTGGGTTGTGGCACAACTCCATATTTACAATGCCACCAGAGCTTAAAACTTCTAGTAGTCAAATAGTTGATGTATGTAGTAACATATTTTAAAAACAAAACACTAAATGTAGTGACCTAGAGAAGATGTACTAAAGACTGTGCTAAATATTTTTTTAAATTCTTAAAACTGTATTCATAGATCTGATATTCTTGAGAATATTTTTGGAGAGGGGCAATCTGTTTTTGAAAAGTGAATTTGAATAATATGATTGTAAAATACTAAGATGTTTTTAACATGTCCATACTAAATTATACAGTGTTGTTATGTACAGAACTGACCAGAAGACCCTTTAGTGGGTTTTCAGAGGCTTTGTATTCCCACAAGTGGAGATTGACCGTGTTTCTCCCGCAGGGCAGCTTGTGGATTTGAATCACATGCCTTTGGGTTGGCAGCACAACTCCTTGCCATTAACTCATCAGTGATAACTAATGTTTATTTTGTGGTTTGTAAATTTTAAGAGCTGTTCCAAAAATACTGAGAGTTTAATAATTACATTCTTGGATTGATATATAGCTGTAAGGATGCTACTGTGGATAATTTTAGAAATTACAAATTATGTATACTAGGGTGTACTGTTTATAGGAATACAATTAATTTATATGCGAGTGGTTTATAAAAATATTTTAAAGAAAATTTTGACCATAACTGAGATGATGAATAAGGTGGGAAACCTATACCAAGAAAAGATATTAGAGTAAGTTAGTCTTAGGAGAGTCTTTAGGAGCAAGGACTTTATAAGACATAAAATGACTGGAATAGCTCATGATTGTTAACCTATTAAAACAGGATGAGAAGATTTATCTTCTAGAGAGATGTGAGTAGGTGACACATGTATTTTTGATTGCACTGCATTCCTCTAGATTATTTCTCTGTCCTTTGCTGGCATCATTTCTCCTTGACTTCACCTGTCTTAAGTTTTCTAGATGTCCAAATAGATATCCAAATACACTTCTCCACTGAACTTTAAACGTGTCTAATCCAACTTTCTACTTGATGTATTTCCTTATTTAATTGCTTAACATTTGACCCAGTAGAATTCTTGAGTTCTCATTTTCCTGAATTTTTCTTCCTTCCATTTTTTCCTAAACAGTGACATTAGCAATCATCTAAGCTACTCAAGTTACTCCTAATTTCTCTCCCTGAGTTTTCTCAGCAGGACATTTGACTTTATAGTAAAAAAATCTGCTTTCGATGTCTTCCCCCCCCCCTATTGTTTGTCAGTTGCCTATATTGGTTTTTCCATAGTTTTTTCCTGCATACTTTTATGGTTTTTAAATTTTTTTTTAATTTGGTATTGAGGCTAATGCCATTAACTTGGTAGATGTTTTGTAGGTTATATGATTATCTTTAAGTATTTTGTCCAGTGTCTCATTTCCAAATATTTAGAGGTTTCCATATATCTTTGTTCAGTAGCAAGTGTTTCAGTTTGTCCTTACTCCAAGCTAGGTGGTCTCATCTGTGTAGTGCAGGTTGTTGATGAGTATCCCTACCATCCTGATACCATATTCCTTTTCATAGAATACAGCTTCTCAAATGATTTATTCAGCATGCAGATTGAATAGGTACAGGAAAAGGATACAACTCCCCACACACTCCTTTTTAATTTTAAACCATAGAGTGTTCCTTGCTCTGTTCATATAACAGCTTCTTGGTCTTAGAAGTTTTGTAGGAGCATAAGTAGATGTTCTGGGATTCCCATTTTTCTCAGTGTTAACCATAGTTTATTATGATATACACTGCTTGCTGTAGAAAGTGAAAGACTGTAGCCTTCAGTATAGATTACATCTCAACCTCTTGATGACAAAAATTCTTACCCACTGGGTCAGTAAGCTATGTTGTGATAGATGGAGAAAATATTGAAATAGTCACCGATTCTATCTTGTTGGGATCCGCAATCAGCATCCTTGGCACTAGCAGTCAGGAAACCAAAAGACACGGAGCAGAGAGAAAGTCTGCTGTCAGGGACCTATCCAAAGTATTGAAGAACAATGTCTTTTTAAAGAATAAGGTTTGCCTGATTCAGACTGTAGTCTTTTCTAGCACTAGCTATGCATCTGAGATTTGCACAAAGAATTAAGGATGACAGAAAAATTGATACCTTTGAGTTGTGGTGTTGGAGAACACTGAATATTCCTTGGGTTCCCAAAAGAACAAACAAATATGTCTTGGAGAAAGTGTGGCCAAACTATTCTTTGAAGGCAAGGATAGTGAAGCTTTGTCTCACATACTTAGGGCATGTTGTTAGGAGGGGCTATTCTTGGAAAGGTACATCATGCTTAGAAAGGTGGAAAGTCAGCAGAAGAGAGGAAGACCCTCAAACATGGATTGATAGAGTGATGGCTGTGGAGGATTTGACTATGTCAGAGGTGATGAGGATGGGACAGGGTAAGACAGAGTTTAGATCTGTTGTTCATAAGGTCACTGGGTCACATTCAACGGCACGTGACAACAACAACATAAATCTTTTTGTTGTTTATTGTTAATATAGTTCCATTCTGGCCTAAGAATATATTTTTTGAAATTGAATCCCTGTAAAGCTACTAGAGATTGTTGAATAGCCAAAATATGCTGGACCTCCTTTGATAAGACACTTTTTCTGCTTTTAGTGGTTATGTATACATGCTATTTATTATTGTAATTAGGTCACATTTATTAGTAGAGCTGTTCTAGTCTTACTTACCCTATCCTTGCTGATTTTCTGTCCTTCAGTCTATCAGTTATTAGGGAAAGGATAATTACGTCTTACCTGTACAGGTGAATTTGTTTCTCCTTACAGGTCTGTCAGGAGTTCTGGTTGGTAAGGACTTACACTGCTATTCCAAAGGCAGGGTATTGAACCCACCAGCCGCTCAGGGAGAGAAAGATAAACAGTTTCCTGCTGTGTAATTTATAGTGTCTGAAAATTTGCTGGAGGGTCAGCCATGAGTTAATTTCCACTTGGACAGCAATGAGATTGAGGGGGTATATAATTTTGGCATTAGGAGTTTTGAAGTATTTTACCCCATAGGATTTTCAAGGCTGTAAATCTAATGTGTATAAATGTTCAGAATTAGTGTACACTCTTGATGAATTGCCATCTCCTTATCAATGTCTTCGCTTTATATTTACTTTTTCTAATAGTACTAAGTACTTAAAGCCTTTTAATGTTTGCACAATAAAACATTTTTTACTCTTACGATCTTTATATCTGAAATATGTTTGTTGTGGGGAGCATAAAGTTTTTAGGGTTTTTTTCAAAAATCCAGTTTTATAACCTATTTCTTGGATTCTTAAGGCTATTTACATTTGATGTTTTATGTGGTTTATTTTAAATCTACTTAGTCCTTTTCTGTTTGTGCATTTTGTTCTTCCTTGTTACTCCTTTCTTTTGGATTTCTTTCCTTTCTATTTTATATATTCTGTTAGTTGATTAGCTGTAACTTTTCTTATTGTAGTAGGTACTTTAGCGTTCATACCATCCATTTTTACTCATCAGTCTTAATCTTGCCTCAAGTGTGGATATTATAATAAAACCAGCCCACGGCCATCCATTAGATTCCACGTCATAGCAACCCATAAGGACAATGTAGAACTTGTCCCATAAGAGTTTTCATTGTTTAGGAAGTAGACCGTTCTTTGTTCTCCTATAAACAGGTTTAATATATACTTTTATTCTTTTATGTATTTATCATTAAACATGTAAACCTCTGACTTTTAGATTAGCTGCTGAATGCCTTAACCATATGCTACCAGAGCTACTTCAATATTATAATCCACTATCACTGAGCTGATTCTGATTCATGGCAGTACCTTGCTGAGTTTCCAAGACTGTTTCAATTGTGTAGGAAGAGGTTGGCTCAGGGTAGGGCAGGGTTTAGAGCTGTTATACATAGGTTAACAATAAGTTTCAGGCAACTTGGTGGCACATAACAACAACAAGATTCCCAAAGCTTGTAAGATAGAGAGCTTCATCATCCTTGCCCACAAAGAGCACCCTGATTGCCCTCTCTCCAAGACATTTGTTGTTTTGGCAGTCTATGAGTAATTAGTACTCTTCCAAAACCACAACTCACAGGTGTGTATTCTTCTTACGTCATACTTAGTCATTGTTCAACTTTCAGATGCATAGCCAGTAATTGGAAAAACCATGGATTGGATTAGTTGCACCATAGTCTTTAAACTGACATTGTTGCTCTTCAGCACCTTGGAGAGGTCCCTGACAGTAGCTATTCCCAGTGCATATGTATTTTGATTTCTTGACTGCAGGGAACAAGCATGATGAGTATGGATTCAAGTAAGATGAAATCATTGGCAACTTCCATTTTTTTCCCTGTTATAGTGCATCCTGATCTTCTTCCTTTATTACCATTAGTACTTGATTATATGCTACTTCCCTGAATGAGATTCCATGTCAGCCAGTTCTTTTCAGTACAGTGACTCTGTGTCTCTTGGTATTCCTGGGTCGTTCAAGATTTTGCCCAAACATCCTTTAGTATTGCATCTTCAGGTTTGAATTTGTTCTTCCAACTTGAGAAATGCCTAGTAAGTTCTTCTCTTATTTTCTGACACAAGCTCTTTGCACCTTTTGTTAAAATATTTTGGTTTGTCTTCTTGAATTAACTATTGTTTAGGCAGTGGTGTTTTAAAAAGAATCATGTATTTTTTGAAGCTTTTGGTTATTAAAAGGAATTTTGATATTTTGTGTATACCAACGTTTTGGTCAGTTACATGTACTTCTCATAATTCCTGTTCTGTTTATGACTTTTGGAGTAGAAGTTGTATCATTTAACTTAAATTTAATAGTATTTTTGGTGTTTTTTTCCCCCCTTAAGATTGCTTACTCTCAGTGTTTTACATAGTATATGGTTCTTGGAAGTTTTGGTTTTCACATTGGAAGTTTAATTTTTATGTTCAGTGTGTGGTATAGATTTAACTTTTCCCCTTACGAATAACTAATTGTGTATTCATAAAGTGACCATTTCATCCTTTTTCACTGTTTTTTAGTGTCTTCTGGAAGGGACCCTGATGGTATAGCCAATTAAGATTCAAATGATGATTAACATCCAACTGCCAAAGAAAGATGAGGCTGTTTACAACCGTAATGATTTACAAAATGCTTTGTAAACGCTGTGAGAGCTTTGGTGGCCTTATCGGCAAGTAGTTTTTCACTACTCAGCCAAAGGTTGTTACACATCTTTGGTGGTTCAGGTGCATCAGTGGTTTTACGGAGGAAAGTAGGGCAGTTTCCTCCTATGCAGTTACAGCATCTGAAAACCCATTGGAGGGTCAGCTATGAGTTGGTTCTGATTAGATTCTCTGCTGTAGAGTCACTGAATTAAAATCAACTTGATGACGAATTTGATTTGGTTGTTTGGTTTCATTGTATGTTTTGGCACCAGTACTACACTGTCTTAATTTACGATTGCATCAAAAGAAGCCTTGGCATCTTGTTGAATTTTGTTCATTAAAATTATTTAAAGTTTCTTTTTTAATTGAGTTTATTACCAAGTTCTATTACTCCTTTTTGAGTTTTTTTTATTTAATCAGATTTGTAAGTTAATTGTGAATCATTACATTTGTATATTTACTAAAATGAAAGTGTTTGCTTGAGCTAAAAAGGTAGATCGCCATATTTCTTTGAAGAATTTCCCCTTTATTCTTTGGTGTTTTCTGATTATAAAAAGATATCCTTAGTACAGTTAGGCAAATAAGAACTAATCACCAGTAATTCCATAGCCAAAGTCAGTCATCATAATTGGTACATGCCACTTTTCTTCCATGTTTGTTGAAGCATTTTAAATAGCTTCTATGTAAGAAAATTTCCAATCCTTTGGAAGGAACATTGAGAGATGAATGGTGCTAATAGTGTTCTTTATTGTCTTCCTACTAGAGGTTTTTATAGCGATTTTCAGATTATATCATCCCTAAATACAGGGCAAAAAAAGAAACTTTTTCTGTAGGACAGCGCTAATGCTGTTAATTTATTTAATAAAATAATTTCTACTCGAGTTGCTACAATCAAGGATGCTTTAGGCAGAATGTTAAATGATCCAGCAGGTATCAAAAGAAGATGGAAGGAATATACTGAGTCATCGTACC
>NW_006399770.1:7915453-7916913 GCF_000299155.1 Elephantulus edwardii
TGTCTGACATACTTTGGACATGTTGTAAGGAGAGACAGGTCTTTGGAGAGGGACATCATGCTGGGTAGAGGGACAGCACAGGAGGGGAAGACCCTCTAGGAGGTGGATTGATTCAGTGACTGGGGGACTCGGGATGGGTGTGTCAGAGGCAATGAGATTGGCACAGGATAGAACAGGGTTTAGGGCTGTTGTACATAGGGTCGCTATGAGTCACAAATGACTCTATGGCACACAACAACAAACAACAATGTTTTATAACTTCAGCACTCTTCGAAGTTTCTCAACTCTTCAAAATATCTTTTTTTTTGTTATTGTTTAAGGCTATGAAATAATGAAAATCCCATCTGTTTATTTGATTACTTTCTCCTAATTATATACCCATAATAGCTTGACACTTACCTCTCTTTTCCTCCTATTTTTTATTGGAGAATCTGGGTCCTATTTCACACATTGTTATTTTGGCTGATGTGTCACCATAAATTGCATTGTATCTTACGTATTTCCTAGAATCATAGAGAAAAGGTTGAACCCAATGCACATTTATTTTTATCAAGAATATATTATAGATATGCTGTGTAATTTATGTTGTATATCAGTGGTAGTAATATAATCAGTTTTAGTTTTGTAATATTAATATTTTTATCAGTTGGTTCAGGTTGATAAAATCTATTAGACTACTTAACAATCCTTTTATCAGTAAGTTTTGATAAGCTATTGATTGCAGAATAGAGCTGGATAGAAGATTTCAAAGGACAGCTTGAGAAGACAAAGCAAAGTATTTTCACAATGTACAGAGAGCTGAAATTGGAAAATAAAAAGGGAAAAACTCGTTTGGATTTCTCAAGCTGAAAGAACTGAAAAATTTCAAGCTTTGTGTTTCAGTACTTAGAGATGTTATGGGAACAATCTTAAATAATCTAGGAAGAATCAAAAGAAGATGAAGGAAATACGCACATCTTGGAGAGGATTAAACAAAGAATTGGCTGAGACTGAAATATGTCAGGAAGTACCATATGATCAGGAGCCCATAGTAATGAAGTTCAAGCTGCATTGAAGGACTCGGTTTAATAGGATACTAGTTGACAAGTTTTAGCTAACACATACAGAAAGCCTTGGACATGCTCACCAGTCTATGCCAAGAAATTTGATGGACAGCTGCCTGACCTGCTGACTGGAAAAGATCCATATTTTTTCCCATTAGCAAGAAAAGTAGTGAGCCCTGGTAGCCTAGTGGTTAAGAAGCTGAATTGCAATTCTAGACACAGTTCTAATCCACCAGCTTTTCCATGGCAAAAGAAGGGCAGTCTCCACCCATGCACTTAACTGCTTCTGAAAACCTGCTGGAGGGTCACCTGCAGGTCAGTTCTAACTCCATAACCCACAACATAACAACAGCCAAGAAGATGAAAATTAGAAAACAGTACCCTTAGTATCTCATGCAAGCTCTATTGCTGAAGGTC
>NW_006399770.1:7918668-7928073 GCF_000299155.1 Elephantulus edwardii
TTTGAATTTGTTCTTCAGTTCCTTGAGCTTAAGAAATGCTGAGCGAGTTCGGCCCTTTTGATTTTCTGACTCTAGCTCCTCGCACATTTCATTGTAGTATGGAGGCCATGGTACAAAGGATATTATTACTGTTGTCCGATGTACCTAGTTGAAGGCAAAGTATACTAGAAGACTGTCTGGCTGTGCTTTATTGATTGCATGGATCTTAGCAAATTATGGCAAACATTGAGAAGAATAGGACTCCTGGAACACTTAATTGTGCTTATGTGAAACCTGTACCTAGAACAAGAGGCTGTGGTTTTATTTTTTTCTCCATATTCCGTATTCAGTCTGTATGCTGAACACATTTCTTTGAGGAGCTGAACTCTATTGAAGAAGAATGTGGCATCGGGATTGGAGGAAGACTCTTCAACATACATTATACAGGTGACACTTTCTTGCTCAAAGTAAAGGAGGACTTGAAGCACTTAGTGCAAAAGATAAAAAGAACACAGCCTTCAATATAGATTGAATGTCAACATCAAAACAAAACAACCCCAAAACTTATAACTGGATCAACAGGTAGCATCATGAGAGATGAAAAAAAGGTTAAAACTGACAACAACTTCATCTTACTTGGATACACAGTAACACCCTTGGTACTGTCATTAAAGAGATAAGGAGATTTATTGCACTGGGAAAGTCTGTAGGTAGGGACTACTCCAAAGTATTGAATCGTGATGTCAGTCTGAGGACTAAGGTACACCTGATTCAGGCCATGGTCTTTTCAGTTCCTTGATATGCATCTGAACTAAGTATGACAGAAGAGTTATTGATGTCTTTGATTTGTTGTGTTGGAGAAGAATGCTGAATAGTTAATGGACTGCTAAAAGAACAAAAAGATACATTTCAGAGAAGGTACAGCCTGAATACTTTTTTTAGACAAAGATGATAACGCTACAGCTAATAAATTTTGGGCATGTTGCTAAGAGAAAAGGCTGTTCCTTGGAGAGGAACATCATGCTTTGAAAAATGAAAGGTTATTGAAAGATGGGAAGACCCACAGACAGATGAATTGACCCAGAGACTGCAGCAGTGTAGTTAGGTGCATCAGAGATGGTGAAGATGACACAGGACAGGACAAGGTTCAGTTTTGTTGTACTCAACAGCAGCTAACATTTATTGCATAATTTCTTCAAATAGAACAAAAGTGATGGTCTTAGTAAAGTTTTTTATTTCTTGTATATATTACCTAGAATCTCTGATAATTTTTCTGACAACTCTACTTCTCACCATGACCTCACATAAAGCAAGGAAATACAGCATGGTTCAAAATCAGGAAAGGTGTATGCCCAAGATGTGTCCTCCTTCCATAACTTTTCAGTCTATATGCAGAATGGTCATCTGGGAAGTTGGGCTTTATGAGGACATCAGGATTGGAGGAAAACTCATCAATACAATCTTACCTGCTGAAAATGAGGAAGTCCTGAGGCATTTGCTGCAGAAGCCTTCACTGTGGGTTGAAGCTCAATATCTCAAAATCAAGAAATCAGAGATTCTCACCACTGGGCCAATTGGCAGCATCACGATAGATGGTGAAGATACTGAGATTGTTAACTGCTTCAGCTTGTTTGTCTCCACAGGCAACACTCTTGACATCAACAGGAAATCAGAAGATGAATGGTATTGGGAAAATCTGTCAAGGACCTCTCCAGAGTACAAGATGGTTTAGAGCTCCAGGCCATGTGGTGTCAGACAATGAATTGGTTTAGGATAGAGCAGCGTTCAGAGCTGTTGTATATAGGGCAAATAACAACAGTAGGTATGAAGAGAAATCTGGTTGGTGGATATGAAGTGGTATTTCATTGTGATTTTGATTTGCATATGCCTAATATGCTTAGGGAGCTCTGGTCGCCTACTGGCAAGAAGCTATACTGCGATCCCTAAATCACATGGTTCAAGGATAGCAGCTGCTTTGAGGGAGAAGGATGGGCAGTCTCCTTCCCTGTAGTTAACTGCCTCTGATAACCTGCTGAACAGTAAGCTCTGAGTTGGTTCATACTCTGGTATTCAACAATATGCTTATTAGGGCTAAGCTGTGGATAGGTTCTGACTTGATAGCATACAGTAACAATAATAATGTGCTTATTGGCCAATTAAAGGAACATAGGTAATGCATTTTTTAGTAACCCAGAGGCTGCAAAACTTTGGTTATTTCAATCGAACAGCAATGCTATAGAATGATGGTCATCTCTTTCCATTGCAAAGGGCATTGCTATGATTTGGAGCCAACTTGAAGACAGAATATTAATTGGATATTTACTTTCTTTAGAGAAAGATCTTGAGCTCTTAGTCAAATTTTTAAGTAGGATTTTTCTTTTAAGTTGTAGTACTCTCTATATTTTGGATATTAAACTTAAATCACTTGTATGATTTTCAAGTAGCATCTCTTATTCTTGTGTGTTCTCTTTTTTGGTGAATTCCTTTAATGCACAGAAATATTTAATTTTGGTGAAATCTTCTTTCCATATTCTAGTGTCTTATTTAAGAACCTAGAAAACTATATCTCAAAACATTATCTGCCTTCTTGGAAGAGTTTGATGATTTTAATTCTGGTATGTCATCAACTCATTTTTGTTAATTTACATAAGTAAAACTATATGGTATAGAATCACCTTTAATGGTAGATGTATGGGTTTGTAGACTCTCAACTATTCCACTGATGCTTGTATGTGTCTCTCTTTATTCTAATATTAGATCATGGGATGATCAGAGGATGATAAGCCAAATGCCGGATCCAAAGAGAGAACTTAGTCAAATCATTCTTATATATTCATTATAATACTTTGCTTGGAATTTTTTTTTTTTTTTTGCCATCCTTTATTTGTTGTTCTCTCTTTTGTCATCATGCCTTCTATTTATATTCGCTTCTCTGTGTTTCAGAGCAAGACTCGGAATTTTTTCTGTTACCTATTTTGGTCTTTGCTTTCTTTCCTGTCCTTTTAATGAACATTTGCATTCATCATGTATGAAGTACCATACCACAACTCTCCAGTCGTTAGTGTTAATGCATCAAATTTCTTCTTGTGCTGGTCTCTTAATTCAGATGGGATGTTTACAGGGTCATACATTGGCTCTCATGGGTTTGTTTCCATATTTTTTCAGCTTCAGCTTCACCCTTTGTATGAGCAGTTGATTATTCCACACTTGACCCTTAGCACTATTTTGACTAATATGAGTGTTGTTATGTGCTATTGAGTCAGAATCTACTCTGGTTGATCTTCCAGTAGGTTTTCAGAGACCCAGAATCACACAGGAAGGGACTGTACATCGTTCTTCCATGGAGCAACTGGTGGATTTGAAGCATGTGCTTTTGGGTTCACAGCGCAACATCTCCTTACTAGACCACTAGAGCTCCCTAGTCAATTGACTTGAAGTTCCATACTAGGTAATACTCTATGCCATAAATTTTTCATCTTTTTGGATAAATAAATGAAATCTTAGCTATGCAATTATTTTGGATAGTTATAAATGTAGTGGTTTTCTTAATTTCTTTTCTAGATTGCCCATTTGTGGTATAGTTGGGTTTGTGCATGGTTCTTATATCTTATCATTTTTACAAAATAAATAATAAATAATTATGTCTTATAGGTTTTTTGTGAGTTATCTGAAAATACAAATGATTTTAATTCTTTTTTCCTTAATGAATACATTGCATTTTTTTCTTCTGCCTAATTGCTTTACCTTCAATCCATAGTTAAGGCTGCAGTCCTAGACCTTCTGCTACAAATGGTTTATATCCTCAGTTTCAGCAAACAGGGTTGTATTATCTGCATAATGTTGGTAATTGATGAGTTTTCTTCCAATTCTCATGCCACACTCCTCATAGAGCCCAGCCTCCACGATGATCTGTTCTTCAAATAGATTGAAAAGGTATGGAGATAGGACACATCCCTAGCGAACAACCTTCCTGAAATCATGCAGTGTTTCCTTTCTCTGTTCTGATTACTGCCTCCTCGTCCAAGTATAGGTTTTACATAAACATGATCAAGTGTTCTGATATTCCTGTTCTTCTCAGAGTTAGCCCCAGTTTGTTGTGATCTACACAGTCAAATGCCTTTGTATAGTCAGTGAAACACAGATAGACATTTCTCTGATACTCTTTGCTTACAGCCATGATCTGTCCAACATCTATCCCTAGTACTACTGCCTCTTCTAAACTCAGTCTGCACATCTGGCAGCTCTCTGTTGATGTGCTGTGCCAGTCTTTTTTTGGATAATTTTCAGCAGACTCTTGGATGCATGATTGAAGCGCAACATCAAGAAAACAAAGATTCTCACCACTGGACCGATTGGCAGCATTATGATAGATGGTGAAAAGACTGAGATTGTTAACAACTTCAGTTTACTTGGCACCTCAACCAGTAGCCAGAAAATTAAAAGATGAATTGCCTTGGGAAAGTCTGCTGTTAGAGATTTCTCCAATGTACTAACGAGCAATGATGTCAGTCTGGAGACTAAGGTGCACCTGATCCAGGCCATGGTCTTTGCAGTTACTTACTATGCATCATAGAGCTGGATGGTGACTAGGGAAGATAGTAGAACTGATGCCTTTGAGCTGTGGTGCTGGAGAAGAGTATTGAATATACAATGGACTGCTAGGAGAACAAGTTTATCCTAGAGAGGGTGAAACCAGGCTGCTCCTTGGAGGTAAGGAATCTGAAGCTTTGTCTGACATATTTTGGACATGTTGCCAGGAGGGACCAGTCCTTGGAGAAGGCTATCATGCTTGGGAGGGTGGAAGGACAGCGTATGAGAGAAGGACCCTTGATGATATAGATTGATTCAGTGACTGTTGTTGTTATGTGCCTTTGAGTCGCTTGCGAACCTGTGTACAACAGCCCTAAACTCCGCTCTGTCCTGTGCCAATCGCACTGTCTCTGACACTCCCATCCCAATTATCCCAGTCACTGAATCAATCCACCTCATAGAGGGCCTTCCTCTCCTGTGCTGTTGAAATTGATGTATTAGAGATAATAATAAGATTGGCACAGTATAGAGCAGGGTTTAGGCCTATTGTACATAGGGTCATTTTGAATCACAAGCGACTCGATGGCACATAACAAACAATTGCTTTAGCTAGAACTTGGAGTTGTGACCTTGGAGTATTGAACAGCAGTGGTAAAAGTGGGTTTCTTCATCTTGTAATTGATCTTAAGAGGGGAAAATTCCTAGACTTAACATTTAGTATAATGTTAGTGGTCGAATTTTGATAAATGCTCTTCATCATGTTGAGCAATTAATTTTATCTATACCACTAAGTTATTGAGTGTTTTTATACTAAGAAATTGCTAGGTTTAATGAAATTCCTTTAGTATACTTGAGATGATGATATGGTGGTAATAGTTCTTAAATGATGTGGTATTATATGGTCTGTTAAATAGATTTGTTTCCTTACGTCATGTCAAAGGTGTGTCATTCAAAATTAGTGTTTTAGCCATTGAGTTTGATTTTTCTGTATAGATGGGTCTGATCATACAAATAAGGTATGTTAGTCTATCCATAAGGGATTGGCTAGTCTCACCATCCCACTATGTTTAAATGGAGAGGTTATAGTAGCAGAAGCTGGGAATCTCAGCATCAGCAAGGAAGAGGAAGCAGTACATGCACTGAGATTTACACAAGAACAATAGAGCCTAAGCAGAAAACCTGAAACCAGTGTGAGACAGAGTTGACCTGGGACTGCTGCCTCTTAGAGGCAAGAGCAGGGTCCTTTGCCCAAGTTTGCTAGAGAACTAAAGGAAGATGCTGTAACTTGTAGGACTAAAGGAACCTTGTAACAATGATATAAACTCTGAGGTTGAAGGTCAAAGGTTTTGCAACCGTACTTGAGAATTCGTCTAGACTGAGATTGTATTCTGTTGCTAACCAGAATTATAGCCTGCTAATGTCTCTTAACAAACTTCATCTTTGTATGTTTCTGTGAAGTCTACATAACTATTCTAATGGATTTCTGACCTGGTATGTCAGTAGTGTTGGTGCTGGGGTTAGTAAAAAGAAATGTGGGAACGTGGGGGGGCATGTCTCACCTCATGTTAATTGATTTTGTATTGTGGGTGCAGATTGGTGAGGGATTTTCCCTTTTGTGGAGTTAGTAGAGGTCAGATTTGGCCATTAATACGTTGCCTACATTAATTTTATACCTTACGTTGATGTACCCTTGTACTTCTGGGATAAATCCCAGTTGTGTAATTCTTTTAATAGAAAAATTTGTTGTGGATTCTTCAGATATTAGCGTTCTTCACTGATGCATTGTTGTTATTTGGCTTTTTTAATTGGATGTGAGAGGTATGATTGAATTACTCAGTTTGTTAATTAGGTATGACTACTGAAATATTTTTTAGTCTGTGTAGGTAGTTTCTGTTTTCTGTTGGTTCCATTTCATTGAGTTGGACATTAAGGTATGGCATGCATACAAGAATTTGTCTTGTTGCTTTCGGGTGAAATGTAATGGTAGTACTTTCAATTCTGTTTTTAATTAGATTTTCAGTTTTGTTGCTACATTATAAGTACTGATTGTCTTTTCATTTTACGTTTTGCTCACCTTTTCTCCAAATTCATAGCCTTTATATATATTTACTTAAATATTTTTACTTATATATTGCTGTTCTTTTTACTTATTTTTCTTTTGTTATGGATATCTTCCACGTTGATTGGAAGTTTTAAAAGCGATTATTAATAATTCTCTTTAAGTTTTCAGATGTCAGTGTAGTAGAATTTATTATCAGTGTTTTCCTTTATGATTAATGGTTAGTTGTGTTTTAGTTTTGTAAGTCATTATTTACCCAGCAATTACAAGGTTATTTTCTACTAAAGAAATATTCTGATCGATCAGAAAATTATTTTTTAATATATATTGTGCTTGGTAGTATAACCTTTATGAGGTTAACTGATTAAAATCTGTAGAGCCAATTCTTTTATATTGTGATTGGTATATTGTAGGACAAAAGCTAAGCTTTTGTTAATTAAAGGAAGATGTTAGATTAAATGGTAATGTAGAACTTTTAGAAAAAAGAGGACGAAGAAAATCTGGCAGCTTGGCTCCATGATTCTTATTCACCAGGCCAACTTTTTTCATCTTATTCATGGTTTCCTAAATTTTGGTCATAATCTGATAATGTGCTTTTTTTCCTCTCAATTTTTCACCTGAGGTTTATCTAATTTTGTATTCCTGTTGAAAAAAGAAAACTTCTGGCTTCATTTGATCCTTATTTATATTTGTTTTTATCTGTTTTATATTTTTACTTGTTGTATGAATGCCTGCTTTTACTGTCTCTGTTAGGTGGGCATCACTGAGAGTTCTTGACAGGACTACATTTGCAAAAAAAAAAAAAATTCTACTTCTTCACTCAGAATCATACTTTTTCCCAGGAATCTGATACTTAGATCTAGCCCTTCCTGTTTCTGTCATGGTTTCTCTTGAAATGGTTATCATCATTACAGAGGGGAGTAAAGGTTTTGAGATGATATTTAACAAAGGACATTAGCATTTAATTTTTTTTATAAATTGAATCTAAATTCAAATGACACCTCTTAAGTGAATTAAAAAAATAAAAATTATGCTTAGTAGGGATTCTAGTTCTGAGTTTAAGTACTGCTAATATATTTGAATAACCATTTATGTAGAATATCCATCAGTTGCTTTATCATTGATTGATTTGGTTGTCTTTGCAAATTAAGCAACTCTACTGAGATAACTGAAGTAAAAGTGTTTTATTAATGTTAGTATTACTGTAGAATCCCTTCCCTTTTGCATGATTTAAAAAATCCACACAAAACTATATACATCGAGTATATTCTGATGCAATGCAAACAACCCTCGTAAATCTGATTTTGGATATTATGGATCTTAATGGGGAGACTGCCTCATTTGGTTATAAGCCAACAAGTAATTGGAGCTCTTTTTATAAACTTATTTTTAAAAAAAAATGTTTAACTTACCCCTTCCCCAAATAAATTGTCTACACGTACTGCAGATAACTTGAGAAGCTGGACTATATGAAGTAGAGTGTGTGTCAGGATTGGACGAGGACTTAGCAGCAGCCTGAATAATGAAGATGACAACCTTGCTTGCTGCAAGTGAAGAGATCTTGAACTTGCTAGATCAGAGACCACAGTCCCCAATATGGATTTGCATGTCTACATCAGAAAACAAGATTCCTTAACCACTGGACCAATAGGCAATATCATGATAGATGAAGAAATATTGGAGTTGTCAACAGTTTTCTTTTACTTGGATCCATCAGCATCTATGATATCAGTTAAGAAATCAAAAGAATGGTGTTAGAGAAGAGTAATGAATATCCTGTGCACTGCTAAAAGAAGAAACAATTCTGTCTTGGAGAAAGTGCATCCAAGGTTGTTGTTGTTATGAGCCGTCAAGTTGCCCATGACTCATAGCGACCCTGAGTACAATAGCTCTGAATCCTCCTCTGTTCTGACCCAGTTTCAGTGACTCCAGCATACTTAAACTCGTCCCATACACTGTGTCAATCCATCTTATCTGGGATCTTCATCTCCTGCACTGTCCCTCCACGTTTCCAAGCATGATGTCTGTCCAGGCACTGGTCTCTCTTAACCAAAGTGTGTGAGATGGAGCTTTACAATTTTTGCCTCCAAGAAGCAGCTTTGTTTCACCCTCTCCAGATTAGACCGAGTTGTTCTCCTAGTGCCTCATAGTATGTTCATTACTTTTCTCCAGAACCACAACTCAGACACATCAATTCTTCTGTGGTCCTTCGTCATTGTCCAGCTCTCTGATGCATAGATAGCAAGTAATTGCAAAGACTGTGGTTGGATCAGGCACATCTTAGTCTCTTGACAGCATACTTTCCCAAGGCAGTTTGTCTTTTGATTTCTTGGCTGATGCCAAGAGTGTTGATTTTGGAACTGAGCAGGCTGAAATTGTTAACAACTTCGATCTCTTCTTCATCCATCATAGTGCTGCCAATTGGCCCAGTGGTGAGAATCTTTGTCTTTTTTTTTTCCACTGAAAATTTACAGAGACTTTGGATTTCCACTCATTCATTGTTGAACTTTTCGCCCCTCCCAACCCTCCCTCCTAGTACATTACTTCTTGGAAAAGTAAAAGAAAAATTCTTTCATTATTTTAAAATCCCTCCTCCCAGGTCCACTCCACTATGCAGCCTTCGCTTTGGACTCCTGTCATGGCAAAAATACTTAATCATGTATCTCTTTTAAACAGTTTTCGTCCTCATCTGTTTCAGTGCAGTATACATTATTGAACCCATCATTCTAAGTCTCCCCACAACCCCGAGGTCAGTCCTGTTTTACAACAGTGGCACCGTGCAGTATTTGTCTTTTTGTGACTGAGATATTTCACTCAGCATAATGTCCTCCAGGGTC
>NW_006399770.1:7935283-7938056 GCF_000299155.1 Elephantulus edwardii
TCCTTGTCTTTTCATCTCCAGAGTAATATATCATATGGTCATCTGACTCAAAATGCCCCATGCCAGTCCATCTCATCTCTCCAATGCCCAGTATGTCAATATTTATGCGTTCGTTTATATACATATTTTTAAAATAGGCAGAATGGTTTATCCAGCTATTTTTTATGAGTTTTCACTTTTTTTTTTGTAACTACGCAAATATTTACTGTGGCTAAAGCAGCAAATACTGGTTTGAGCAACTGTACAGTTCCAAGAACATGATTTCATAACTATTCACTAAATCTTTATTTTGATAGGAATTTCTCATTCTTTGGATTTTTATTTTGCTCTCATTGTTCTATCCATTGAAATGCATACTTGATTGATCATACAGTATTGATGTGAATTCCCTACCCATTAGTATGCAATTCTGGTTTATTAAAAACTAATTGTAAATAAGTAAAGAACTGTGTAGGTATGAAAGAATCACAGAATTTCACAGAATAATTACAGCTTCTGTTATAATTAAATAAATTTACAAAGATTTTGAAACCATGTTTTGTTTTAATTTGTACTTTTGGACCTCATAGTCTTTTGAGCAGTTGGCTTGTGGATAAAGGAGATGAATACATAGTAAAATGGAGAGATGGAGTTAATTTTTTTTTTTTTTAAGTTTTCTTTTAACATAGAATTTTAACAATTTCTTGAGTGGCCTAGTCAGTAGATAGTTGCACTGCTAACCCAAAGACAGACAGTTGAACTCCACTAGCGCTATGGACATTGTCCTCCCTTGTGATTTACAGGTCCCAAAACTGTGCTGGATGGTAAGGTATGAGAGCTCTTCCTGACTTCTATGAAATTACAATGAGTTAGTCATTTAGTATTTGGCATATGCATTTCAATGAATATTTGAAAATTGCAGGCAACGTGATGGACTTTTAGATTGACATTTTAAATGTAAAGGGTTTTTTGTCTTTATAGAGAGGATCTGACGAACTACTCTCAGGAAGTGTTCTCAGTAGTCCAAACTCTAACATGAGCAGCATGGTAGTTACAGGTAAGTGTTATTTTTGTAGTTATTTATTTGATTTTTTATATGGGACAGAATGTTAAACCGGAATTCAGTGCAGTGTGTTGAAATATATTAAGTGAAACAATAGTGTGTGTATGTATCAAGTGCAAAAACTTGAAGTTGGTGACTTCTGTATTTTTTTAAGTGTGTCATCTTTGTCCGGTGAGCCGAAAACTGTAAGGAACAACCAAATTATTTAATTACATGGTTGTTTTCTTTCTGTGTTTTTACTTTTTCTTTTTACCCTTTGCTTTAATAAAATGTTAATGGTTTGAAATTACTTTCTTGTGATATATCCTTGGAAATTTAATGTGAATTATTTAATCTTCACATTTAGAATTTTTCTTAAATTATATGTGCCTAAAATAGCCTTTCTGGCTCTTGATAATGTCTAGCTACATAAGCAAAAAAAAGACCTGTTTATAGTTTAATGATTGATGGATCCAATTTTGTATCTGTGTTTATCATATAACCCTTCATTTCTCATTATTTCCCTGAAATTAGGGAAGTTCAAATTTTTTTATTTCGTCTGTCTTTTGGTCTTGTCCAGAATTACTATAATGCAGTAGTTATCAACTACTATAGTACATATATTTTATGTTAGGATGAACTTGCAATATAGAAATTTTCACTGTTGTAATTATGAAGCAATGTAACTAGTCAGTGATTAACCAGGTACATACACCATGTACCAAAGGATTAGAAAAATAAATTGAAATGTTTCTAACTCTACTGCCAGTATCATTTTTCTTTTATATTGTATATAGTGATTTATATTTCAACATTTAGATATTTAAACATTTTATTAAATAACATAGGAGCATAACAGAATTGTTGAGAGAATAAAAAGAAAATTGTTTCCAAAATTTATTGTTGATAAAAGACACAACTCAGAATACACATGCATACTTAGAGAGTAACAATAAATAGCAGCAATAAAGAAATTTTTAAAATATACTCAACAAGATAAGCAGATGACAAATAAGCATATGAAAAAAAGATACTGCACATCTTTTTTTGTTGATAGAGTTAGTTGCCCTTAGTAAACTTGTAGTTCTTGATGACTGTATAACACCATGGCCTGTTGTCTGACCATGTGTTCTATTCATGATAGTTGGTGTATTTTAGTCCATTGATAACTGCTCTTCTTACAATGAGGTAATATTAACTGAAGTTGAAGAAGAATAAAACATGTCCACAAAAACCGAAATGCAGCTTTGAGTTTATCCTATCTAAATCTAAAAATCTCGAGAACAGGTTTGAGGCGCTGAACACTAAATGATCAAAGACTAGATGAATTGTGAATTAACATCAGGGATATTTGTGAAGAGAGCAAGAGGTCATTGCATAGACAGGGGGAAAAGAAAAAAACGAAAATGAATGTCAGAAGAGATGCAAATAAATCTTTGAAAAGGTGCAGGCAGGCAAGGTGCAAAGATGATGAAACTTTGTCTCACATACTTTGGGAAATTTCAGGTAGGTCCATTCCTTGGAAAAGGTCCTCATACTTGGAAAAGTAGAGGGTCAGCGAAAGAGGAAGGCTGTCAGGACATAGATTGACACACAGTGACTATAATAGTGAGTTCGTCTATATCAACAATGATGATGATCGCACAGCATAGGGCAGAGTACAGATCATTGTTCATAGGGTCACTGAGTTGTATTCAGTAACACCTAAGAGTAGCAACAGTTTCTTTTTTTTTAATTATTAAATTTTATTAG
>NW_006399770.1:7938156-7943395 GCF_000299155.1 Elephantulus edwardii
ATTTGATTCTTAAAAGGTCCCATTCATCTGTTTTATCTTCTCCTGGTTGTAGGTTTTTCAGGATACTTGGAAGACTGTTTTATGCTGTGGATTAGGACTTAGAGACTTCTTCCAAGCTTTTCTTTAATGAAGATTATAGTCCTTGGTTTTAGTCCTAGGTCCATGATCCACCTTGAGTTGGTTTTTGTATATGGAGAGAGGTGTGGATCTCGCTCGAGTCCTTTGCAGATACTTTTCCAATTTTGCCAACACCATTTGTTAAAAAGTCTGTCGTTTACCCACTTAACTGATTTCATCTCTCTGTCAAAAATCAGTTGACCATAGATGGGAATCTTTGTCTTCTTGAGTTAACTTTCAATCCATATTGAAGACTACAGTCCTTGACTTTCTGCAGCAAAAGCTTCAGATCTTCCTGTTTCTGCAAGCAGGATTGTGTCATCTGCATAATGAGTCTTCCTCCAATCCTAATGTCACATTCTTCCTCATAAAGTCCAAGCTCTTGAATGATCCGTTCTTTGTACAGATTGAAAAGATATTTTAAACTATGCAGTATTTCCTTGCTCTGTTCGGATGACTGCTTTCTGGTCCAAGTACAGGTTTTACGTGAGCACAGTGACGTGTTCTCAGATTCCCATTCTTCTCAAAGTTAGCCACAATTTTGTTGTGATTTAGAGTCAAATGTCTGCATAGTCAGTGAAGGACAGATAGATAGTCCTCTGGTATGCTTTCAGCCAAAATTAATCTGACATTGGCAGTAATGTTTCTAGTCCGTAGTCTCTCTTAAACCCAGCTTGTATTTCTGGTAGTTCTCTGTTAATGTACTATTCCAGTCATTTTTTGATAACCTTAGGCAGGATTTTGCCTGTGTGATACTGTTCAATAACTAACTCTCTTGGATCATTTTTTTTGTGGGGGATAGGAATAGATATGGATCTCTTCCAGTCAGTTGGCCAGGTAGTTGTCCTCCAGATTACTTGAGCACATCTAGGGGAGCATCAGTTTGTTGAGAAATGGAAGTTAGGATTCCATCAATTCCTGGGTCCTTGTTTTTTTAACAAGTCCTTCAGAGCAGTTTGAACTTCCTCCTTCATCACCATTGCTTCTTGATCAGATACTGTTTCATGAAATTCTTCTGTGTCAGGCAGTTCTGTTTGGTACAGTGACTGTGTATTCTTTTTATCTTTTAATGCTTTCTGGATTATTCAGTATTCTGCCCATCACATCGTTTGTGTTTTGTTTTTTTTTTTTAATGCAGCGTACATTTTTTTACAGCATGTTCGTTCGTCCCATTTAATTTTCCCCCATTCATTCATTGTTGCACATTTTCCTCCCTGCCTACCCCTCCCCATTTCGCTTTTTTCTTTGAAAAAAAAATTCATTTTTATACACACCCACACACACCCGACCTACAGTCCATTTTGCTGTGCATTTCTTTTTCTGGCATTTTGTCCTGAAAATAATACCTAATCCTGTATTCCTTTTAAATATTTCTCTCCCTCATCTGTTTCAATGCAGTATACATTATTTATTTCCTCTTTTCTTAGGTTCCCCCAAAACTAATGTCAGTCCCATTTTATAATGGTTGCAGTATTTGTCCTTTTGTGACTGATTTATTTCACTCATTATAATGTTCTCCAGGGTCACCCATTATTATTTCATGAGTTCTTTGTTTTTCAGTGCAGTATAGTATTCCATTGTGTGAATATACGACAGCTTATCTATTCATTCTTTTGTTGATGGACACTTGGGTTGTTTCCAGCTCTTTGCTATTGTGAACAAAGCAACAAACATGGGTATGCATATATTTGCTTGGGTGGCAGTTTTGGTTTCTTTAGCATATATTCCCAGTAGTGGAATTGCTGGTCAAATGATATTTCTATTTTAACTTTTTGATAAAGAGCCCTACTGTCTTCCATAGTGGTTGCACCATTTTACACTCCTATCCACAGTGAATAAGGGTTCCACTTTCTCTACAACTGTGCCAGCATTTGTTGCTTGCTGCTCTGTTGAATTTTGCTATTCTCACTGGGGTGAGATGGTACCTCATAGTTGTTTTGAAGGCCATGACCTTTGTAAAACTTGCTGTGCATCCGAGAGCTGGACAGTGACTAAGGATGGCAGAAGAATTGATGCCTTTGAGTTGTGGTACTGGAGAAGAGTCTTGAACATATCACTGATCACCAGGAAAACAAAAGTGGTCTGTTTGGAGAGGGTGAAACCAAGTTTTTCCTTGGATGCTAGAATTTTGAAGCTCTGTCTCACATAATTTGGGCATATGGTACTTGGAGAAGGACATCATGCTTGGAAGAGTGGATGGACAGTACACCTGGCTGGAGATCTTCCTCTCCTTCACTGACCCTCCACCTTCCCAAGCATGAAATCCCTTTTCAAGGAATGCTGTTGTTGTTAAGTGCCATCGAGTCACAGGCGACTCATAGCGACCCTATGAAGGAGAGTCCTTGACGCTTGGGTGCCTTTCATCCTCTCTCCAAGTTCATAGGGTTTCTGGAGGCAAGCTATTATGGAAGTGGACACCACTCCTCCTTCCACGCTTGTTCAATCGGGGAGCTCCACCCCACTCTTAGTCTGCATTGGGTAGCCAACCATTAATGCATTTGGCACATCTGTGTCACAGTGTTCAGCCTCACAGCAACCACAAGTGACCGTGGGACGGCAACTTGTACACCAGGGCTATACGACCTAGAGGAATGTCTGAACAAAATGAAAGGCTGGCCTGAGGGCTGCGAACTAAAAGTCACCCACCTTTGTCTTGGTCACATCGTTTTCTCTTTGCTGGGCCAGCTGATCTCTCTCTCTATTGATGTTATTGTTGTTAAGTGCCGTCAAGTTGCAGGCGACTCATAGCGACCCTATGAAGGGTCAATATATTGTGGTCTATCCGAGGACAATATATTAAATGGATTTTTGGGACTAGGAGATGGAATAGGAGCTTGCTCCATCCACTCCACGCATCTACCTGGTTTTGCAGTACCTCCAGGAATGGTGCACTCCCCCACTATTTCAATGAATAGCCTCTTTTAACAAGATGTCCAAAGTATGTGAGTTAAAGCTTAATCATCTTTTCCTCCAAGGAGCAATCTTATTACATCTTCTTCCAGCACGTTTGTTTGTTTGTTTGTTTGGCAGTTCATGGAGTGTTGTTCAGTACTCTTGTCTAACACTGCAGCTCAAAGTTATCAATTCTTCTTCTGTCATCCTTACTCATTGTCCAGCTCTCAGATAAATAGCAAGTGATTAGAAAGACCATGGCCTGAATCAGGTGCACATTAGCCCTCAGACTTAATTAGTTCCTCAATAATTTGGAGAGGTGTCTGACTGTAGTTATTGTTAGTGCAATGCATCTTCTGATTTCGTGAGTGCTGTTGCCAAAGGTGTTGACTGTGCAACCAAGGAAGGTGGCGTTGTTAACAGCTTGTCCTAAGAATTTTTTTTTTTTTAAATTTTGAATTGTAATCCACATTGAAGGCTCTATTTGATCTTCTACAACAAGCGCTTTGAGTCCTCCTCACTTTGAGCAGGCAAGGCTTTGTCAACTATACAGTGTAGGTTATTAATGAGTCTTCCTCCAATCTTGTGGGTACATAGAGACTTCATAGAGTTCAGTTTCTTGAATAATTTTCTCAACATACAGATTGAATAAGTATGGAGAGAGAATACAACCCTGATGCACTTCTTTCTTAATTTAAAACCATGTAGTGTTCTCCATTTGCACAACAGCCTATTGGTCTAGATACTTTGGGCATCAACATAATTAAGTATTGTGAGAGTCTCATTCTTATCAATGCCATAACTGATTACGATCCACACAATCAAGTGCTTTTGCATAGTCACTAAAACATAGACAGTCTTTTGGTGTTCTTTACGTTAAACCATACTCTGTCTGACATCAGCATTGATAATCCCTGGTGCTATGTCCTTTAATAAATCGTCCTTGAACTTTTGGCAGTTCCCTGTTTATGTATTGATCTCTTCCAATCCTTTGACCAGACCGTTGTCTTCCAAATTTCCTGGTATAGAGTAGTAAGCATGCCCATGGCTGCATCTGTTAATTCAAACAAGTCAGTTGGTATCACATTGATTCCTGTTGCCTTATTTTTTGCCAGTGCCTTCAGTGCAGCTTCAGCTTCCTCCCTCATTACCATTGGCTATACTTATATGATTATTGTTGTTATGTGCCATCGAGTCGCCTGCGAATCATAGCATCCCTATGGATAACAACCTTTAACCCTGCTCTATCCTGTGCCAGTTTTATTGACTGACACACCTACACCTCTTACTTCAGTCACTGATTCAGTCCATCTCATCAAGGGTCTTCCTCTCCTGCACTGTCCCTCCACCTTCCCAAGCATAATGTTGCACTCCCAAGGACTGGTCTCTCCTTGCAACATGTCCAGAGTACGCCAGATGAAGCTTGAGAATCCTTGCCTCCAAGGAGCAGCTTGGTTTCACCCTCTCTGGGAAAAACCTATTTGTTCACTTTGTTCTTCTCCATTACCACAGCTCAAAGGTACCAATTCTCCTTCTGCTATCCCTAGTCATTGTCCAGCTCTCTGATGCACAGCAAGTAATTGCAAAGATCATGGCCTGCATCAGGAGCACCTTACTCTTCAGACTGAAATTTTTGCTCTTCAGTACTTTGGAGAAGTCTCTAACAGCAGATTTTCCCAGGGCATTTTATCTTTTAATTTCCTGGCTGCTGATGCCAAGAGTGTTGGAGACAAGCAAACTAAAGCTGTTAGCAGTCTTAGTGTCTTCACCATCTAACAGGATGCTGCCAGTTGGCCCAGTGGTGAGAATCTTTGTCTTCTTGATGTTCTTGTGCTTCAATCCATATTGAAGGCTTCAGTCCCTAACCTTCTACAGCAAGCACTTCAGGTCCTCCTCAGTTTAAGCAAGCAGGATTTCAGTTACTAGTGGTCATTAGCAGCTGTTGCTCCTCATATTTGAGTGACTTCTCAACTGAGCTCTGCCTTTAGTACTGTAGCTACCTGTGCTTCTCTGTTGTTCATAGTTTTTAAAAGTTTGTTATTTCAGGAGTGGCCAGTTTTGCGTCCTAGTTCTCAGGACCCAGGTGTGCCAGCTCTCATACTTTGGATATGTGGCTAGAAGTGGTTATTCCTTGTAAAGAGATATCATGCATGAAAAGGTAGATAGTCAAAAAAAGTGAGGAAGAGATACCATGCATGAAAAGGTAGATAGTCAAAAAAAGTGAGGAAGA
>NW_006399770.1:7949415-8024189 GCF_000299155.1 Elephantulus edwardii
ATGTCTGTTTTAATTGTCCAATTGCCACAGTGCTTGTCAAAGCCAGTTCTGGTTAATCTCCTTTGTCAGTGTGTCCCTTGCGTTATACATACACTTTATCATTAATGATTGAATGAATTTTCTCCTAGGGATTTATTCCAAGAAAAGGAAGGAATATGTTCATTAAAGAAACTTTACACATAAATGCTCATTGCAGCTCGATTTATAACTTAAACCTAGAGATAAAGGTTCATCAGGAGAAGAAATTATGGTTTATCCATGCAGTGGAATACTTCTTAGCAAAAGAGAGTCACATAGTTACACACAAAACCACAAGGGTAAATTGTCAAATAATTATGCCATTGGGGGAAAAAAATGTAAGATGAGAGAGAGGGTATCCTATACTGTATGATTCCATTTATATAAAACTATATTATGCAAAACCTATGCTTGAACCAGGAGGCAGTCACTAGAACAGAGCAAGGAGACACTGCATAGTTTAAAATCGGGAAATATATACACCAAGGATGTGTTCCGTTTCCATACCTTTTCAATCTTTATACAGAACAGATCATCCAGGAAACTGGGCTGTATGAGGAGGAATATGGTATCAGGGTTGGAGGAAGATTCATCAACAATCTGTGTTATGCAGATGACACAACTTTGCTGAAACTGAGGAGGACCTGAAGCACGTGCTGCAGAAAAGGACTGTAGCCTTCAATATGGATTGATGCTCAACATCAAGAAAACAAAGATTCTCACCACTGGGCCAATTGGCAGCATCATGACGCACAGTGAAGAGATCAAGATGGTTTACAGCTTTAGTTTGCTTGGCTCCACAGTCAACACTCTTGGAGCCATGAGCCAGGAAATCAAGAGGCTAATTGCATTGGGAAGGTTAGCTGTCAGGGACCTCTCCAGAATACTGAAGAGCAACAGTGTCAGTCTGGAGACTAAGGTGTGCCTGATCCAGGCCATAGTCTTCACAATTTCGTGCTATGTGTCAGAGACTTGGGCAGTGCCTAGGGATGATAGAGAATTGATATCTCTGAGCTGTGTTGCTGAAGAAGAGTGTTGAATATGCCGTGGACTGCCAGCATGGCAGATTTATCCTAGAGAGGGTGAAACCAGGCTGCTCCTTGGAGGCAAGGATTCTGAGGCTTTGTCTGATATACTTTGGGCATGTTTCAAGGAGAGACTGGTCCTCAGAGTGGGAGGTAGTGCTTGGAAGGGTGGAGGGATGGAAAAAGAGAGGGGGACAATTGATGATACAGATTGATACTGTGACTGACATAATGAAGTTAGGTGTGTTGGAGTCAATAAAGTTGGCAGAGACTAGATCAAGTTTCAGGGCAGGGCTGTTGTATATAGGGTCGCTATGAGTTGGAAGCAGCTCAGCGGCACAGAACAGCAGCAACAGTATTAAAGCAATGTAATCTGATCCAAAAACAGATTGGTGTTTTCTTGGATTTGAGATAGGGAAAATAGGGAAGGATGGAATGTAGAAAGACCACAAGGAAAATTTGGAGTGATTATATTATGTATGTACTGTTAATATTGGTGAAGATACCAAAAGATCTCATATGTCAAAAAATTATCAAAATGTACCATATATATTTATACAAATTATGCAGTCTGAAATTACCAGACGTGCAATCAGGGTGAGTTAATGATAATTGGTGACTGAAATGCAAAAGTAGGAAACAATGAAGAAAATACGGGTTGGTGATAGAAATGAGGCTGAAAATAGAATGATTGAATTTTTTATTTACAATGATTTATTCATTGCAAATACTTTTTCTTAAAGACATAAAAGACGACTTTACATGGGGATTTCACCCCATGAGCTGCATAGGAATCAGATTGACTGCATTTGTAGTCAGAAGCTCAATATCAGCAGTAAAAAATTAGCCCAGGTGCAGACTGAGTCAGATCATCAATTACTCATATGCAAGTTTAAATTGAGGCTGAAAAAATGAAATTAAGTCCACAAGAACCAGGATATGATCTTAAATCAATTCCACCAGAATTTCATGATCATCTAAAAATAGATTTGAGACATTAAATAGCAGTGATCGAAGACCCTGTGAGTTGGGGGAGGGGTATCAAGTATACCATCCATTAATAAAGCAAAAGGTCATTACAAAAACAGATCAGAAAGGAAGGGAAAAAAAAGTCAGAAGACTCTAAAGATTGCACTGGAATGCCGAGAGCTCAAATCTAAAGGAAAACATGTTGAAGGGAAAGACCTAAACAGACGATTTCAAAGGACAGCTCGGGAGGACAGAGGAAAGTAATAAAATGGAATGTGCAGAGAGCTGGAATTGAATGAAAAGGGAAGAACTCGCTCTGCATTTCTCATGCTGAAAGAACTGAAAAACAAATTTAAGCCTTGCATTTCAATGTTGAAAGATACTATGGGCAATGTATTGAATGATCCAGAGAGCATCAAAAGAAGATGGCGGGAATACACAGAGTCATTGTACCAGAAAGAATTAATGGACATTGAAAATTTTCAGGAAGTAACATATGAACAGGAGCCAATGGAATGAAAGAGGAAGTGGAAGCTACATTGAAGGCCTTGGCAAAAGTAAGGCCCCAGGAATCGATGTGATACCAATCTACTTGTTTCAGTTAACAGATGCAGCCTTGGATGCACTGAGCAGTGTATGCCAGGAAATTTGGAGGACAGCTATCTGGCCAACGAATTGGAATAGGTGCATATTTGTTCCTATTCCCAAGAAGGGTGATCCAACTAAATGTGGAAATTACCCAACAACGTCATTGATACCATAATCAAGCAAAATACTGCTGAAGATCTTTCAGAAATGGCTGAAACTGTACATAGATATGGGACATTGTCAGAAGTTCAGGTGAGATTTAGAAGATGCAGTGGCACCAGGAATATCACTGCTGATGTCAGATGGATCCTGGCTGAAAGTAAGGAATGCCAGAAGAATGTCTGTTTGTGCTTTATTGACTCTTCAAAGGCATTTGACTGTGTGGATCATGACAAGTTGTGGCTGACATTGAAGAATGGGAGTACTAGAGCACTTGATTGTGCTTATGTGGAACCTAACCTGGAGCACGAGGCTGTTGAGCAGGGGAGCATTGCATGGTTTGGGATTGGGAAGGGAGTGTATCAGGCATGTATTCTGTCTCCATAACCTGTTCAATCTATATGCTGAGCAATGTATCCAAAAGCTGTACTTTATGAAGAGGAATATGGCATCTAAATTAGAAGGAGACTCAATATCCTGCATTATGCCGATGACATAACCTTACTTGCTGGTTGGCAGCATTATGATAGATGGTAAAGAGACTGAGATTTTTAACAGCTTGGCTCCACAATTAACATTCCTGGTGCCAGCAGCCAAGAAATTAAAAGACACATTGCTCTGGGATGGTATATAGTCAGAGACCTCTCCAAGAGTAACGATGTCTGTTTAGAGACTAAGGTATGCCTGATCCCAGGCCCTGGCATTTGCAGTTCCTTACCATGCATCAGAGAGCTGGACAATGACTAGGAATGACAGAAGGAGAATTGATGCCTTTAAGCTGTGATGCTGAAGAGTATTGAATATACTGTGGACTGCTAAGAAAACAAACAGGTTTGTCTTAGAGAGGATGAGACCAGGTTGTGCCTTGGAGGCAAGGATTCTGAAGCTTCATCTGACATACTTTCTGCATGTTGCCTGGAGGGACAGTGCAAGAGAGGAAGACCTTCGATATCAGTGACTGGGATAATGTGGGTAGGTATGTCAGAGACAGCAATACTGGCACAAGATAAAGCAGGGATTAGAGCTGTTGTACATAAGGTTGCTATGAGTCGCAGGTGACTCAAAGGCGCTTAAAAACAACAAACTTAGAGAAATCGCAGTCAGCTTGCTGTCAAATTGGTTTTCATTTCATTTTCCCCCCTTACCTTAACACTTAAATATCAAGAATGTCTTCTATCTAGAATTTATAGAATACTCAAGCACCACCACAAGATAACCAACCCAGTTGAAAAATGGCCCAAGATATGAACAGACATTCAGCTGTAAGAGAGGTGCAAATCAAAACATCTATGAGATACCATCTCACCCCATTAAGAATAGCAGAATTTAACAGAACAGCAAACAACAAATGCTGACGAGGTTGTGGAGAACTGGAACCCTTATTCACTGTTGGTGGGAGTGTAAAATGATGCAATCACTATGGAGGGCTGTCCGGTGCTTTCTCAAAAAGTTGGAAATAAAAATACCATTTGACTCAGCAGTTCCATTACTGGGAATTTATTTACCCTGAAGAAACCAGAACTACCACCCAAGCAGATATATGCACACCCATGTTTATTTTGGCTTTGTTCACAATAGCAAAGAGTGTCAAACAACCCAGGTGCCCATCAACGAAGGTATGGCTACAGAAGCTCTGTTATATTCATACAATGAAATACTATGCGGCATTGAATAACAAGGAACTCATGAAATATTACACAAAATGGGTGACCCTGGAGGACATTATGCTGAGTGAAATATCTCAGTCACACACACACACACACACACAAAAAAAAAAATACGACATAATGCCATTGTTCTAAAAGAGGACTGACATAGGGGTTGGGGGGAGACTGAGAAAGATGGAATAAATAATGTATACTGACTGCGTTGAAACAGATGAGGGAGAGAACTGTTTCAAAGGGATATATGATTAGATATTGACAGATCAGAATGAAGGTATCATAGTGGAGTGGACTTGAAGATAGGGATTGAATAACAATGAAAGAATTTTTTCTTTTACTTTTCAAAAAGAAACACGAATTGAGGGGAGGAGTGAGCAGGGAGAAAAGTGCAACAATGAATGATTGGAAATCCAAAGTCTGTAAACTTTCATTAAAATCAGTTTTTTAAAAAAATAATGTCTTCATATTAGATAAGTAAGAATGAAATGAGGCAACAGGGACTCCTTTAATAATACAACTGAAATGTCTATATATTAAGATTTCAAACGCCTAAGCCATTTGTCTTAGGAATATTAAGTCTCTCTAGGTTACAAACACATGCTTTTTCAAAAGATAAAAGCAAATTGATAAGGGATTTTTTTAAGAGTTTCCCCCTTCTACTCACAAGATGAAGCCTAAAATTTTTGATTTGGGTTTATCCACAAGGATTAAATTATTTATAAAAAATTATGTTCAATCAAGAAGGTACATGATGTTAATATTAATCAAGTAAAATATGACTCATAGCAACCTTATAAACAGATCCAAATCCTGTCTCATCTTGTGCCATCCTCTTCATTTCCAGTATACTTGAGACCACTGCTGCACTCACTCACTGTTGTCAGTTCATCTTGTTGAGAGTCTTCCTCTCTAGCTACGACTCAAAAAGCTTTAGTAGGCTGATTGTAAAAGATGAATATATGTTTCTACGTTACTGAGTAGCTGCTCTGTTGTTTAACAGTATCGTAGATGATAACATAGATGAGGTAAAATGAAGACTACAACTAGAAGATTCTCATTACTTGTACATGCACAAGAAGAAAAGTTTTATGAATTTACATAAACATTCAACATTTCAAACAATGTGCTAAAATACTATCAAACCATTTTAACCAGTTTACAAACTGTTTTAACCAAATTACATCAGAACTAAATATGAAAATACCAAACAGTAATAGATAACAGAACCTGTAGCATGAGTTGTACTCTTTTCTATAAAACAAAATGTCACTATCTTAATTTTATAATAATCATCACTGTAGATGTGGCGTGAATGATGACACATAACAACTTTACAAAGAACAGATCAAAATCTTGGCAGTCCTACTCCATCTTCACACTCTGGTGTGCTTAAGTCCACTATTACAGTCACTTTGTTAGTCTGTCTTGTTGAGGATCTTCCTTTGTTTTACAGACACTCTCTCTACCTTTCCAAGTACAAAGCCCTTTTCCAAGGACTGGTCTCTCTTGTTAACATGCCTAAAGTACATGAGACAAAGTCTTAAGTTCTGTTTTAAAGGAGCACAAAGGTTGCACTCTTACAAGGTAAATTAGTCTGTTCTTTTGACAATCCATAGTATATTCAATACTCTGTACCAACACCACAACATAAAAAAGTGAGTCCTTCGGTATTCCTTAGTCCAACACTCACAAGCATGGGAAGCAACTAAAAATAACCTTAGTCTTTAACAGCCTTGCTTTTCAGTACTTTAAATATGTCCTTGACAGCACATAGTCTCAGTGCAGTAGATCTTTTACTTTTTCAACTGCTGCTTTCATGGGTGTTGATTGTGGATCCAAATAAAGTAAAATCTTTGACAGCATCATTCTTTTCTCCCATCTATTGTCCAGATGGTGAGAATTTTTTGAAGTGTAGGACCTCATGCACTTACTGCAGAGGGTCAAGGACTGCAGCCTTCAATATGGACTGAGGCTCAATGTCCAGAAGACAAAGATTCTCACCCCTGGACCAATTGGTAGCATCAGGATGGATGGCGAAGAGATTGAGATTGTTTACAGCTTCAGTTTGCTTCCTCCACAGTCAACACTCTTGGCACCAGTAGCCAGGAAATCAAAAAACGTATTGCGATGGGAAAGTCTGCGGTTAGGGACCTCTCCAAAATACTCAAGAGCAACAGTGTCTCTCTGGAGACTAAGGTCTCCCTGATATAGGCCATGGTTTTTGCAATCACTTGTTATGCATCAGAGAGTTGGACAATGAGTAGGGAGGATAGATGGAGAATTGATGCCTTTGAGCTGTGGTGCTGGAGAAGAGTATTGAATGTACCATGGACTGCCAAGAAAACAAACAGATTCATCGTAGAGAGAATTAAACCAGGCTGCTCCTTGGAGGCAAGGATTCTGGGGCTTCGTCTGACATACTTTGGACATGTTGTAAGGAGAGCCAGGTCTTTAGAGAGGGACATCATGCTGGGTAGAGTAGAAGGACAGCGCAGGAGGGGAAGACCCTCTATGAGGTCGATTGATTCAGTGACTGGGGTACTCGGGATGGGTGTGTCAGAGGCAATGAGATTGGCACAGGATAGAGCATGGTTTAGGGCTGTTGTACATAGGGTTGCTATGAGTCGCAAACGATTTGACGGCACATAACAACAACAACAACAAAGTACATGTAAGTCTTCGATCTTCAAATTTAATTTTAGCCAGCAAAGTTGTTTTTGACATAACGTGAATTGTGATGAGTCTTCTTCCAAACCTAATGTCACACTCTTCTTCATACAGCTCAGCTCAGATTACTTGCTCAGCATACAGACTCAAAGTTTATGGTGAAAGGATACAACACCAAAAGCACATCTTTCCTGATGTGAAAACTTGCAGTATTTTCCTAGGCTCAAACAACTGCTTCTTAGTTCTTGTCCACGGTCCTTATAACCACAATTAAGTGTTAGGGAATTCCCAGTCTGTTAGGGAATTCCCAGTCTTCTCATCATTATCCATAATTTATTATGATCCCCATTGTCAAAATGATTTTTCAAAGTCAATAAAAACAAACCTCTTTCTCTGCTTTTAATTAGGATGCAACAGTTGATACTGGCAATGATAATAAACTTTGTTGCAATGCTTCTTCTGAATCCAGCTTGAATTTCTGAAATTCCCAGTGATGCACCCAATGATCCTCCAGATATTTTTAAATAATCTTCAGCAAGATTTTATGTGTGATACTAATGATACTGTTTGATAATTCCCACATTCTGTGGGAGAAGGATGAAAACTCTCCTCTCCTGCCTGCTGGAAGGTCAGCTGCAGGTCAGTTGTGACTCTGGGGTACTCAGCAAAAAGAAGATGGGACTGGAGTGTAAATTCTGAGTACTTGCTCTAGGCCAAAGAATTTCTCTCCCTTTTGCCTCCATAAAAAGATCCTTTTTTCCTATAGTCTAACATTCGTCTCTTCCAGTTTGTTGGCCAGGCAGCTATTATCTGACTCAACAACATGATTATATGATTTAACATGCACAGTAGATAACATGACTGCATAATTCAACAAGCAAGCCACCATAATATGGTAAATTTTAAGATTATTGGTGATTTAATAAGACACTTAGCTATTAATGAATGAAAAATAGTACTGGTATTGTTATTGATACCCAGGAGCTACGCAATGGAGGAAGACAGGTGCCAACGTCAAGAAGAAATTGAGCAACTCTAATGCTGGCTCTCTGTGAGGAAGAATATTAAATAAAATATGTACATTTTCTTTTGGGGGCACCGATAGTAAACCAGTGCTCCTGAAATTTTAAAATGAATCTCAGATTCAAAGGTGTGAATTCTCTAGCCATTCAAACCAAGCATCCCAGGAAAGTTTATGCTGCATAGACAACTCTGCTGCAGAGTTGGTCAGTGTACCCAAATACCGAAGGACTCTCTGTAAGAAGTGTGGCAAGCATCAGGTTCACAAAGTAACCCAGTACAAGAAGGGCAAGAATTCTCTGTACGATTAAGGCAAGAGGCACTACAGCTGGATGTAGAGTGGCTATGACGAGCACACAAAGCCGGTTTTCTGGAAGAAGGGCAAAATCACAAAGAAGATTATGCTGAGGCTTGAATATGTTGAGCCTAACTGTAGGTCCCAGAGGATGCTGGCCATTAAGAGATGCAAGCATTTTGGCCTGGGAGGTGATGAGAAAGGGACAAGTGGTCCAGTTCTAAACATTTTGGTTTTAATTTGAAGCAGTGTTGATGGAATAGAAAACAACCTGCAGGAAAATATTAGTGTTTCTCCACTCGAAAAAAAAAAAAAAGCACACAAAGGTTTATTAGGTGATACTGAGTTAAGCACAACTGACAGCAACAACCCTATGAACAGCAGATCTGAACCTATGCCATCCTCCTCATCTGATACACTTGAGCCTGTTCTTGCAGTTGCTGTGTCAATCCATTTCGTTAAAGGATGTCTTCTCCTTCTCTGACCCTCCACTTTTCCAAGCATGATGCCTCCCTTTCCACGAAATAGTCTGTCCTAGCAACGAAATCAAAGTATGTGAGAAAAAGCGTTGTCATCCTTAACCTCCAAAGTGCTCTTTGGATGCTTCTGGCTGCACTTTTTCCAAGATATAAATCTTTGTTTGGTTTTTTTTTGGAAGTCCAAGGAAGAATATTCAGTATTTTTTTTTCTCTAACACCACACCTCAAAGGCATCAATTCTTTAGCATCCTTATCCACTGTCCAACTCTCAGATACATACTCTTCAAATAGACATCATTGCTCCTCAGTAATTTGGAGAGGTCTCTGAGAGTGGACTTTCGCAGTGTAGTATATATCATGATATCCTGACTGCTAGTACCAAGGGTGTTGATCGTGGATACAAATAAGATGAAGTAACTGGCAGTTTCAATTTTTTTCTCCATTTATTACGATCCTGCATGCCATGCCAGCCCAGGGAGAGGATTTCTGTCTTCATGATGTTGAGATGCAATCCACATTGAAGGCTGTAGTCTTTGATAATTCTGCAGAAGATATTTCAAGTACTCTTCATTTCAGCAAGCAAGGTTGTGTCATCTGCATAATGCCGTCTGCTGATTTAACTTGGGAAAACTCATTCGCCAATACACAGACAAGATTAACAGACTGAACAGCTCTTTCTTAGTTCTGTGAATGGTAGTAGATAGCTGTTCTTAGTTGGTTAAACACTTTGGTTAATTTTGATAATGCGTGAGATTCTGCCTGTAAGTTAGAACCAAAAAATTAAGACAAAACAACTCTGAGTGGAGGAATATTGTTGGATATAGTGCAGTAAAATGAAAACCTCAGAATGGAATGGAACTAAAAAAAAAAAAAGAGGAGAAACAGCTGCTAATATTTATTAATAATGAAATAATGAAATACAGACTAAGTATTTAGGAAAACTAGAAGCTGTAAAAAATGAAATAGAATGCATAAAGATCAATATCCTTAGCATTAGTGAACTGAAATGGAATGGTATCAGAAGTCTTTAATCAGACAATCTATATATGATTTACAATGCTTGGAATTAGCAAAACTGGGGGAAAATAGTACTGCATTCATTGTAAAAAGGAATATTTTAAGATCTTCCTTGAAGTACAGTGCGATATACACACCCCCCCCCCAGACAATACAACTATTATTCAAATACATACTCCAATTACTAAAGCCAAATATGGGGAAAAAATGTGAGGATTTCTATCAACTTCTGCTGAAATTAATCACACATGCAATCAAGATGCATAATAATTGAGTGGAATCCAAATTTGGCAACAAAGAAGGACTAGTAGTTGGAAAATACGGCTTTGGTGACAAATGAGACTGAGGATCTAATGACAGAATTTTGTAGGATAAATTATTCCCTGAAATTGCTGCTGCTGCTGCTGCTGCTGCTGCTATGTGGTATTAAGTAGCTTTGCAACTCATAGTTACCCTATGGACAACAGCTCTGAATCTTTCTCTGTCCTGAGCCAAACCTAATGTCTCTGACACATTCTACCCCCATTACTCTAGTTACTCAGTCATTCTATCTCATTGAGGGTCTTCCTCTCTTGCACTATCTCTCCACCTTCCCAAGAATAATGTCCCTCTCCAAGGACTGGTCACTTCTTGCAACATGTTCTAAGTATGTCAGATGGAGCTTCAGAATCCTTGCATCCAAGGAGCAGCCTGGTTTCATCTTCTCTGGGACTAACCTGTTCTGTTGGCAGTCTGTAATATATTCAGTACTGTTCTGCAGCAGCATGGCTCAAAGTCATCAATTCTCCTTCTATTATCCCTAGTCCCTTGTCAAGCTTTCTGATGCATAGCAAGTAATTGCAAAGACCATGGCCTGGATCAGGCGCATTTTAAGTCTCCAGACTGACATAGTTGCTCTTCAGTACTTTGAAGAAGTCCCTGACAGCTGACTTTCCCAATGCTGTTCGTCCCTTTATTTCCTGGCTGCTAGTATCAAGAGCGTTGATTGTGGAACCAGGGAAACTAACAGTTAACAATCTTAATCTCTTCATCATCTATCACGATGCTACAGTCGGTCCAGTGGTGACAGTCTTTGTTTTCTTGATGTTGAACTTCAATCTACGTTGAAGGCTACAGTTCTTGACTTTCTGCAGCAAGCGCTTCAGTTCATCAGTTTCATCAAGCAGGTTTTTGTCATCTGCATAATGCAGGTTGTTGATGAGTCTTTCTTTAATCCTGATACCATATTCCTCCTCATAGAGCCCAGCCTCCTAGGTGATCTGTTCTGCATATAGATTGAAAAGATAGAACACATACCTGGTTTCACACTTCTTGATTTTGAACTTGATTTTGAACCATGCAGTGTTTCTTTGCTCTGTTCCGACAAGTGCCTCCTGGTCCATGTATAGGTTTCTCAGAAGCACAATGAAGTGTTCTGGAATTCCCGTTCTTCTCAGAGTTAACTCATGACTACTGTACGCATCCTGTCTGCCACCACCACTTACCTGTTTTCCAAATTGTAGAGGCTTACCTACTGCTTTTATGTTGAAAACGATGTGACTGTTATTTCAAATAATCAACTATCATCCCATGGTAGACAACTTTCATGTGTGTTGGGCCAGGAGGCAGTCGTCAGAACAGAGCAAGGAACCACTGCTTGGTTCATAATTGGGAAAGTTGTATGTGTCTTTTCTCCAAACCTTTTCAGTCTATATGCAGAGCAGATCATTCAGAATGCTGGGCTCTTTGAGGAGGATAATAGAATAAGATGATTCAATTGGTGAGTGATTTATAAAGATGTTGATTTCTGAAAGATATTTAAGTAGATAAGGTAGAAACTAATATTAGCCAATTAGGAAAGACATCATAGGTAAGGCATTATATAGGTAGAGTGTATTATTTTTTTTTTACACAATTGCCTTCTTTGACCAGACTTTTAAACAGTATCTTTTTTCCTAGACAATTCATAATTTTTTGGACACACAATTTCACTACTTTTTGACTGTCTAGAATTTCCATTTCCCTCTCTTTTATTCTATAACAAGGTCATTAAATTCTTTCTGATTGTGTTCTAAGCCAGGGCAGAATGTCTTTATCAAACTATTTTAATGTGTTGCCTATCACGTGTTACTTTTTACATGTTCTATTCAGAAATATATTTCTTGGCCCATAATCTTAATTAGAATGATAACTGTCTAATTTATTACTAATTGGTGCATGTAATTCTCTATTCCTTTGAAAGTTCTCCTTTTAAATTTTTTAGAAATAACTTGAATATTCTCAGCTACATTTCTAAGTTTTAAAAAACTTTATTTTACAGTTTCTCAGACATGTAAGGAAGACTAGTATCTTACAGGTCCTGTATAAAAATTGCCTTTTTAAAAATCTCTTTCAGCCAATGGTAATGACAGTAAAAAGTTTAAAGGAGAAGATAAAATGGATGGTGCCCCTTCTCGGGTTCTTCATATTCGAAAATTACCTGGCGAAGTGACAGAAACGGAAGTTATTGCTTTAGGCTTACCTTTTGGTAAGGTGACAAACATCCTTATGCTGAAAGGAAAAAACCAGGTAACGTATTTTCAAGGTTTGCTTATAAACTTAAGCCTCAGTAGATATAAATTGACTATATGTAATAAAGGATGCTGGCAATAGGTTGTATTTCTGACAAAGCATTGTAGAAGTCTCTTGGTGTATTTGTGTGCAACTAATATGTGCAAGCTAGCATGAGTGAATCACCATAATTTTAAGATTCTTTCCTTTTGCATTCACGTTAGAATTCTTAATTGAATGACCTAGTGAGGTTATGGAAAATATAAATACAGTGTGTCTTTATTTTGATTCTGTATCAGACATTTATAGGGAATAGTAGTAGCATCTTACTCTACGCTTGCTCAAATGAATTATTTGTCTGATAATACTTGAAAAATTAGTCATTGATCTTGGATATACTTCATTGAATTAGATATGGTAGTATTGCCCAGGTGAATTAAACATGGAATTTACTATTCCTTTAAGTACAGTTAAGGAGCCCTCTTGGTGGTAGATGTAATCAAACAACAATTTGAATCCACCAACTGCTGCAAGGGAGAAAGATGGCAGTCTCCTCCCTTAAAGATTAATAAACTTTGAAATGATACTGCTTTTGAGTTAACTTTGCAATCTTATGTTCTTTAGGTTTGTTGTTATGTGCCATCGAGTCGTTTGTGACTCATAGCGACCCTATGTACAACAGCCCTAAAGCCTGCTCTATCTTGTGCCAATCACACTGCCTCCGACACACCCGTCCCGATTACCCCAGTCACTGAATCAGTCCACCTCATAGAGGGTCTTCCCATCCTGTGCTGTCCCTCCACCCTCCCAAGCATGATGTCCTTCTCTAAGGACCTTTCCCTCCTTGCAACATGTCCTAAGTATGTCAGACAAAGCCCCAGAATCCTTGACTCCAAGGAGCAGCCTGGTTTAACCCTCTCCAGGATGAATCTGTTTGTTTTCTTGGCAGTCCTTGGTACATTCAATACTCTTCTCCAGCGCCACAGCTCAAAGGCATCAACTCTCCTTCTGTCCTCCCTAGTCATTGTCCAATTCTCTGATGCATAACAAGTGATTGCAAAGACCATGGCCTGTATCAGGCGCACCTTAGTCTCCATAGAGACACCGTTGCTCTTGGGTTAGGGGTGGTAAAATTCTAATGTTAGAAAACCTTACGATTTCATTTTCTATAACTTGTGTTGTGGGGAGTGGGTAATTATAGTTTAAACAAGCAGAAGCATCATGAACTGAACTTTTCTTCTGAGGTTAAATTTAATTGTACTCTTAAGTTTAGGAATTTTTTGTATTCTGCATATTAGAACTGCGATGGGAAAGTCTGCTGTTAGGGACCTTTCCAAAATTCTGAAGAGCAGTAGTGTCTCTCTGGAGACTAAGGTGCATCTGATACAGGCCATGGTCTTTGCAGTCACTTGTTATGTATCATAGAGTTGGACAATGACTAGGGAGGATAGAAGGAGAATTGATGCCTTTCAGCTGTGGTTCTGGAGACGAGTATTGAGGGTACCATGGACTGCTAGGAAAACAAACAGATTCGTCCTGGAGAGAATTAAACTGGCTGCTCCTGGAGGCAAGGATTCTGAGGCTCCGTCTAACGTACTTTGACATGTTATAAGGTGGGACCAGTCCTTGGAGAGGGACATCATTCTTAGTAGGGTGGAGGGACAGCGCAGGAGGGAAAGGCCCTCTATGAGGTGGATTGATTCAGTGACTGAGGTAATCGTGTTGGGTGTATTGGAGACAGTGCAATTGGCACAGGACAGAGCAGAGTTTAGGGCTATTGTGCATAGCGATGCTATGAGTCGCAAGCAACTTGACCGCACATAACAGCAACAACAACGACATACTAGAACAACTAAATATAATTTGGAAGGTTTTATTCTTACAAATAGTGTTTTTTTTTTTTAAATTAGCTTAATAAATTACATAGACATTTATCTTTATTTGCATTTAATTATTATTACTAAAATTTTGTTATTTAAACACTTCAGGCATTTTTGGAATTAGCAACAGAAGAAGCAGCTATAACTATGGTTAATTACTATTCTGCTGTGACACCTCATCTTCGTAACCAACCAATTTATATCCAGTACTCCAATCACAAAGAGTTAAAGACAGATAATACATTAAATCAAGTAAGTATGTGTAGCTACATAAATATAATCTCATAGTATAGATATGAAGAGTATATATACTCTGTCCCCTAGAGTCACTATGTCAGTTGGAATCCACTTAAGAGCAGCAGTTTAATTTAAAAGTATTATTAGTATTGTATTATTTTCATTGACTAGTTGAAAAGCATTTTATGTCTCAGAAGAAATTCTAGAATAACAATGTATTAGAAATCATAACATTCTTATTCTTGTGTTATTTTAGTTATATACATTCTTCATTAAATAAGAGATACAATTAATTGCCTTTGATTATTTGACTTTTTATAAGTTTTGGTTTATCAAATAAAATTAATAATTTTCCTACAAAAAGTCTTAAGAATAGAAAATGTATCGGTTGAGCTTGTGAATAATAGTGAAGAATGCCTTTAGGCTTATATATGTAGAACTGTAGTAATAATAAAATGTTTAGCTCTTGTAATGTAGATTTTAGGGAATTCTGATGGCTTAGTAGGAAGGTATTATGCTGCTGATGGAAAGGTACTTGGCTTGAATTCACTAACTGCTCTATGAGAGAACAATGGACATTCTCCTCCCTGCAGTTTACTGCCTCTGAAAACCTGCTGGAGGATTCACAATGGTTTGATTCCCTCAACCTTACCCAGCAATGTAGTCTTTAGATAATTGTATTTTGTTTCATTAAAAGGTCAATTGTATCCAATTTTTTCTTACACAGAATTAATGGAAAAGAGTTCTGCATAGATTTTAACCTTTTAATGACTTGAAATTATTTTGATAGCTTTTAAACTGTAAAATTTCAGCAGAATTATAGATACTCTTGCTTAATTTTAATACTAAAAATAAATGTGAGACAGCACTCCAAATTTCTGTGGTGTTCACAGATTGTGTTCAGTTTCTTGCTACCTAACCATTAGAAACAACATACCAATAATTATCATGGCTTGCTCCATAAACAATCATGTCTTTCCCATTTTAGCATATCAGGCATTGTGCAGAAAGAAAAGTTCTAACAGCCATTTGCCATGTCTCAGCATTATCTGGGCAAAGGTGACTCTTCCATGTGTATCTTAATTGGTGTCATTTGAGAGGTTTAAATGGAACCTTACCTCCTTTTGTTCTCCCTTGGCCAGATAAGTAGACTGCCTAGGTAGACTGGAAACTTCAGCTGTGTGTTTATGCCCTGCTGCATTGTAGCTGAAGGAACAGAAAAACTTCCTCTCATACTATTTTATGCCCCTAGCCTAAGTGATGAGTTGTATCAATTTAGTCCTGCTTCATCCTGCTTCCATGACTTCATGAGGACAGAGTAGGGTATTTTACCTAGAATTGTCTTTTTAACCTCACTAATCTTTTCAACCCTGGTGGTATGCTGCAATTCAAAGTGTTCTGATCATGGTTCGAACTCATCATCTGCTCCCATCAGTGAAAGACAGAGTAGTCTGCTCTCATAAAGAATACAGCTTTGGAAGTCCAGTGGAGTGGCTCTGCTTTGACACATAAGATCACTGTGAGTTGGAATCTACTCAGTGACAGTATGGTTTGAGGCTTTGACCTTAGTGGAGAAAGGTGGTGGGTAGTGGTTCTTATATCACTAGGGAGAGGAACTGAGGCCGCCTTCTGACTTGCTCCTTACAATAAATATAAATACATTACCTATTGTGGTGGGTATTGTTTTTCTTAGCTCTAGTTCTCTATTCTCTTTGTCATTGGAGAGAAATCCAATTGATTTTTGTATGTTGATCTTGTATCCTGCCACTTTGCTGAATTAGTCAACTGTGACCAGTAGTTTTCTTGCTGAATCTTTAGGGTTTTCTAAGTATACTATCCTATTCCCCTCTTTGCCAATTTGGGTAATGCTTCTTCCTGTCTCTTGTCTTCATACAATATTGAATAAGAGAGATGCTAGTTTCTGTCCTCAAGGGGAATGCCTTTTACTTCTCTCCATGGAGAACAGCATTGACTCTCAGGTGTGCATATATACTTAATGTTTGGAAATTCCCTTCTATTGCTATTTTGTTGAGTGTTTTAATCAGGAAAGGATGTAGGATTTTGTCAGAGGTCTTAATTTCTGCATCAGTTGACAGGATCATGTGGTTCTTTTTCTTTGCTTTGTTAATGTGATGAATTACACTAATTATTTTTCTTATGTTGAACCATCCTTGCATACCTCTTATGAATCCCACTTAGTCATGATGTATTATTTTTTGCTATATTGTTGGATTCTATTGGCCGGAATTTATTCAGGATTTTTGCGTCTATGTTCATGAGAAATATTGGCCTGTAGTTTTCTATTTTGGTGGTGTCTTTACCTGCCTTTGGTATCAAGAATGTGTTTGCTTCATAGAATGAGTCTCGGAAAATTCCATCTTTTTCCATTTCTGAAATAGTTTATATAGAATTGGTGGCAGTTCTTTTCTGAATTTTCGATAAAACTCACTTGTAGCTCTTTTTGGCTGGAAGATGTTTTATTACCTTTTCTGTTTCCTTTTTTTTTTTTTTGTAGTGAGTCTGTTCAGCGGTTCAGTTTTGGTTTGTTTCAGTTGAAGTAGATTGTGATTTTCAAAGTATTTGTCCATTTCCTCTAGGTTTTCAGATTTGTTTGATTACAGTTTTTCATCATTTTCCATTGTTAACCTTTTTATTTTAGTTGATTCCATTGTCTCATTGCCCATTCCATCCCTTATTCAGATTGTTTTTTCCTTCTTTTCTTTTGTTAGCTTACTAGTGGTTTATCACTTTTATTGACCTGATTGTTTGTTTTCTAGTTCATTTATTTCTGCCTGAATTTTTATTAGATTTATGACTTGTTTGTGTTGCTAATGAGGAACTTCCTTTGTTCAGAGGGTTGCTCTGTGTTGTAGTTGACTTAATAGCACTTAACATAAAGATAATGAATCTTGGTGACATTGTAGAGAAACCTGAACTCATAAGCATTGAAAATGTAAATAGAATCATTTTGGAAAACTTAGAATAACTCCATGTAAACAAAAAAATAAATATGTAAATATTTCTTGACTTAGTATTTCCATTATTTACATATAACTAAGACAGTTCATCCTGACATTGTACTTTATGACAAGTGATGACAACAGTGCAAATGTTCAGCAGCAGTACAGTATCTTATGTGTTCATTCAAGGAAATGACATTTGCCAGTAGAAATATCCACTGACATATAAAGCATAGTTCTGTATCATAAAACAGTTTATTGAGAGACTCCAAATTAAACTAAAACTTAACTCATTTGACAGGTATCATTTAGAGGGAGCATGAAAATGGCCTTTAGAGCATTGGTATCCTTTTAGAGATTTTGGTGGTAGTTTCATAAATATGACCCGTTTGTCCTATTTTTATTGAGCTGTAGACTGTCCTATACTGTATTCATGCAGTATTTCAGTAAGAAGTTTTTAAATATGTTGTCAAGCCAACTATGTTGTATGAAACAACACAGATCCTATGTATGAAATAGTTTGATTCTTAAATGAGCAGTATTAGGGAAAAAAATACAGGTTTGTTGTTGTGTACCTTTGAATCAGAATCATCCCATAGCCGACCCTCTGGTGGGTTTTCAGAGGCAGCTTCTCCCGCGGAGCAGCAGGTGAATTTGAGCTGCGTGACTTCAGGATTTTAGTGCAGCTTCTTGTTACTACACCACCAGATACTTAAATGGACAATATTAAGGGGAAATTATGGTAGATACACACACAGACACAGACATACATACATAGACAGCTAAATAGATACACATGAATACACTTAAATTGATTCTGTCTCTAGAAAGATACCTTAAAAACAGGCAGAGACTTAGGCTGGGTTCTCTAGAGAAGCAAAAATCAGTAAAGCAAAACAATATATATGGGGATAAAAAAACCAAAACACCAAACCAATATTTACATAAAAGAACTAACTTAATGGCCTGCAGTGGAGACAAGGTGCATTTCCCTGATACCTACATAGTTTTGGAGGCTGATGAATCCAAGATCGGAAGAATTCGAAGAACCAAAGTGTAGATTCAGGATCAAGGCAAACCAGAAATTAAGCCAGCTCCACCACTAGACTTCTTTATATATTTATTGCGAGCCACACTCTTAGTAACACTGCCTCAGCCACTTGGAGTTCTCTTCAATAATTCCCTGATTCCCTTGTTTAGGTCTACAGTGAATGGTGTTCCCAACTGAATTTCTGTTGAACTTTTAAACAGAAATTCTGGTTATGTGGATCTGTCAAAATAGAGTTTCTGTTGAGAATAAATTGCATTGCCTACATTTTCTTTTTTAATATTGCTACTAAACCCTAGCTAGCTGATTTGAGGTAAATACTTGTAGAATATTTGTGTTGAGCACAGACAGTATAGGCCGTGTAACCACCACTCATGCTCAAAATATTTGTACTGTGTTTTATCTGTGTTCTAGAATGTAGATAAGCCAGGAGTGCAGCCCGTAGCAAATTCTTGAATGACTGTGTTTCTAAATCTTTCAATTTATAGCGTGCACAAGCCGTCCTTCAAGCTGTGACAGCTGTCCAGACAGCAAATACTCCTCTTAGTGGCACCACAGTTAGTGAGAGTGCAGTGACTCCAGCCCAGAGTCCAGTACTTAGAATAATTATTGATAATATGTACTACCCTGTAACACTTGATGTTCTTCACCAAGTAAGTTCAATTTCATTTTAATATTCATCTCTAAGTTGAAAAAAAAAAGTATATAAATAATAATTTGAATTTAATGTTTTAACAGATATTCTCTAAGTTTGGTGCTGTATTGAAGATAATCACATTTACAAAAAATAACCAGTTTCAAGCTTTGCTCCAGTACGGTGATCCAGTAAATGCTCAACAAGCTAAACTAGTAAGTCTAAAGATTCTTTTGAGACGGTTTTATTTTTCATTGACAGAGATAGATAGCAGATGTTACATGTGTTGGCCTAACTGATCAGCAAGAATCATTACAGGTAGAGACATTTATGTTAGCAAAGTAACAGAAAATCTTTGTGTTTGTTGTAAAAAAGAAATAGGTGTGTTTTGAAAACTAGTTATGAATTTATTCTTATCCATAAAAAAACAGTTTGTTACTTAGATTTGACTAGAGCAAACTCATGTGACTCAGAATTGGTGTGTATTCTATATATATATGATTTTCTAGTTATTTTTGGCACTTAGATCTCCAGGATTTTCTTTCAGGTGCCTCTGTATGGATTCGTACTTCTAGTCTTCAGCTTAATAGTCAAGTTTGTTAAACTCCTGCACCACTCAGAGACTCCTTCTCATAGTAGGATGTTATTTTCTGCTGTTGATAGGAAACTTTTTTCCTCTTGAAATGGCAGGATTTATTATGTATGCCTACCTATAACCTGTCAAACATTCTTCTAGGTGGTATAACATTGGTCTGTGCATTGCTGTACAGAGGTAACTCAAGGTTGCTGTGATGCTAAACACTGTGACACTGATGTGCCAAATGTGATAATGGTTTCCCATGGTGGACAGTGTTTAGTGGAGCTTCCCGATTAAAACAAGCTTGGGGGCAGGAGTGGGTCGCTATGAGTTGTCTACGACTCGATGGCACCTAACAACAACGACCTGTAAAAATTATAAGTGGTTTTCAATAGTGAAAAATGTTTAAATTTTTTTTAGTAGTATATTTTCTCAGTAATTATTGAGATGACGTACTTGAAATATAACAATACAGTTGTGTCACAGATCACTAAGAAATGCTTACCCTTTATGTCTCTAACATTTCTGTGACCTAGAACAATTTTTCATTTAAGCATATCAATTCTGTAGAAATTTTCTTCAAAGTTTTCCTCTAATTACAGTGTCTTTTTAGAAAGGTGGAGAAATTAATTTTGTTACCTTTAACTTTTTACTTAAGGAAGATTTAATTAATCCACTTAGAAAATTTCATGTGATTTTTTTTTTTTTTAAAAGAAATTGGTTTAATTGTTGTATCACAGATGATGTTATTTGGTGTCTCTGAGTCAACTGTAACCCATAGTAATCCTGTAAATAGCATATCAGGACGTTGCCCTATGTTTCTCCATTCCCACAATCTCCATCATGCTGTCATTCTGTTACTCTGTCTATCTCCTGGAGAGTCATCCTCTTTTGCTGACCCATTGTCCCAACTGAAGTCTTTTTTTTTCAAGGTTTGAGCCCTCCTGGCAGCATGCCCAAAGTATGTGAGAAGCAAACAACAACCTTACGTTTAAGTGGTTTGTCTTCGTCAAATCTCACCTCCTGTTGCCCCCCCCCCCATGGTATATACAGTACACGTAATCAAAGCCACAATTCAAACACATTGATTCTCTTTTAGTCTTCTTTATTCGTTGTATGATTTTCAGTTGCATAGGAAACAATAGAAAATACCACAGCTTGGATCAGATGCAACTTAGTTTTCATTTTTAAACTGATATCCTTTCTCTTTAGCTCTTTGGAAAGGTGTTGCTTGACTGCTGCTATCATAGGTGTTGATTGTGGCTCCAAGAAAAGTTAAATTGTTGGCAAATTCATTCTCTTTTTAATCCTTTGTGTTAAACTTAAAGTAACATAAAGGTCCAGTGGTGATGATTTTTTTCCCCTTGATGTTGAGTTGTAATCCATATTGAAGACTTCAGTCTTTTAATCTTCGTTAGTATGTACTTTTGTTTAAATAGTCTTCACTTTCAGCAAGTAGTGCCGTATCTTTTCCATAATGAAGTTTGTTAATGAATCTTCCTCGATTCCTGTTGCCACATTCTTCAGCTTTAGGAATGATTTACTCTGTACATTTGAATAGATGTGGAGAAAGGTGGCAACACTGGCATATTTTCCTTCTTTTTTAAATATTTTATATTGATTTGCTCACGAAATTCATACTGTTCTTCATCCATACTGTGTTTCATACAGTCATTCTCATGAATTATGTTTTATAAATTCAGTCACCACTGGACGTTGCCCATCATTACCCAGTCTTTTCAGGTCCCTGCCAGATCCTTCCCATTTTCTTCACTCCCTCCCTCCACCCACCAGATTGTGCTACCCTGTGGTTTTGCCCCTGCTCATCTTTACCCCTATGCTCCTACTCCTCTCTCTCTTGGGTTCCCATACATATTTTACTAGTTATCCTTCTGGTTTTTTCCTATAATGGTCTTATCTAGCCTTTTCCAAGTTATGTTGTATTTGTTTGAAATTGTTGCTCCTGAGTGCTACATAGTATTCCGTTGTGTAAATGAACAACAAATTCTCAGTCCACCTAATTGTAGGTAGACATTTGGGCTATTTCCATGTTCTTCTGATGGTGAATAACACTGCTATGAACACAGGTATACAAGTTTCCGTTTGTGCCCCAGTTCTCATTTTCTCAGGGTATATTCCAAGCAGTGAAATTGCTGGGTCGTGTGGATTTTCTATATTCAACTCTGAGGAAACTCTTAAACTGTCTTCCAGACTGGTTGTATCAGTTTACAATCCCACCAGCAGTGTATCAGAGTTCCCACCTCTCCACATCCTCTCCAGCATTTATTGCTTGTGGCCCTGCTAAACTTTGCCACAGATACTGGTTAAGATGGTATTTTATTGTAAGTTTGATTTCCATCTCTCTTATTGCCAGTGATTTTGAGCATTTCATCATTTGTCTGTTGGCCATCTGAATGTCTTCCTCAGTGAATAGACTTTCTAAGTCTTTTGCCCTTTTTGACACATGTTTCTTGATTTTACATCCTAAAGAGTTTCTTTCTGTTCTTCAGACACCTGCTTCTTGATCTATGTATAGATTTCGCATTAGCAGAATACAGTGTTTTGGCAATCCATTCTTCTTAGTGTTACCTATAATTTTATGATCCGTGGAGTCAAAAAAACCAAAAACATCTTTCAGATATTTTCTGCTTTCAGCCAAGATCTATCTGACATCAGCAGTGATACCCCTCTTTTTATATACTCTTCTGAATCAAACTTGAATTTCTAGCAGTTCCCTGTTGATGTACTGTTCCAGCCATTTTTTAGTAATCTTAAAAAAGATCATAACCTACGTGTGATATTAGAGATACTATATGATAATTTCTGTATTTTGTAGGGTTACTTTTTTCTGATAGGAATAGGGGGAAATGTAGATCTATTTCTGTCAGTTAATCAGTTAGAAATTTCTTAGCATAGACTAGTAAACATGTCCAGGACTGCGTCTATTTGCTCACATACCTCAATGGACATATTCCGTTAATCTCTCAGCCCATGGTTTTTGCCTGTGGCCTTCAGTGCAGCTTGGACATCTTCATTACCTTTCGTTTTTGCTTATCTGCTACTTTTTAAATTACTCCTACCTATGTTGACCAATTCTTTTTTGATATAGTGACTATGAATTCCTTTAATTTTCTTTTTATGATTCCTGCATCAGTCAATGTTTTGCTCATAGAATCCTTCAGTGTTACAACTCCGAATTGAATTTGTTCATTTTTTTCAGGCTGAGAAATCCTGAGTGTGTGCTTCCCTTTTGATTTTCTAACTATAGCTCTTTGCAAATTTTGTTAAAATACTTGGCTTTCTTCTTGAGCTGTTCTTTGAAATCTTTTGTTCAGCTCTCTTTCTTCAGCATTTAACTCTTCCTTGTTCAGAGAGAGTTTTCTTAATAAGTTTTTCAGCCTGCACTTTAGTCACATAATTTATCCAATTTTTTGTTGTTCTATTTGGTTGCTAAGAAACAGAAGTAGAATCGGTATTATGAGTACTGTTGAAAATTGCATTACCACGTGTTTACTTCCACATACCTTAATCTTCTCTTTGTGTATTTACTTAACTCTGCCCTTGTTTGTGTCTTTTTAGCTTTTCTGTACCAAGTTACATCATTGTGTATAGTCTCATTATGAGCTGTTTTCATTTACCTTTGCTTTATTTTGTTTTCTCTTATTCTCCTCTTCTTTTACATTTTATATTTAGGCTAATTATGATCTCATATTTCAGGGATTTCTTAAGGCATGTTGTTGTTGTTTGGTGTTGTCAAGTCGTAGATGATTCATAGCAACTCTATGAATGAACGGCCTGAGCACTGTTCAGAGTTTCCAGACGCAAGCCATTTCAGAAGTGGATGCTGCTCCTGCTTCCAGGCTTGTTTTAGTCAGGAAGCTCCAGCCAACACTGTCCACCATGGTACCCATTACCACGATTGGCACATCACTGTCACAGTGTTCAGCATCACAGCAACATGAGTTACCTCTGTATAGCAACACACAGACCAGTGCTATACCACCTAGAAGAATGTTTGACAGGAAAACATGGCCGGCCTCCTCTCTCAGCTGCGCTTGGGCTTAGGCTGCCTCCTGCCTTAAGCCCCAAGGCCAAACCTGGCTTGCCTCGCTCCCGGGGACACAGCAAACCTGCACGCCAAACACATGCCTTTAAAAGCACTCGACTCCAAAAGCTTGTTCTTAAGGCATAGTTTTCTTAAAATAGTTCACAGGGTACTTTTTTTATTAGTGCTTTTCATTTTCATCCTCAATATTTCGTTCAAACCATAAAATAGCTTCAGATAGTAGAAAAGCTCTATCTTGCACAGGAATCTCTTGGCCCAAAAACTTCTCAATTCTTTACTTTTTTTGGGGGGGGTAGTATTAGTAGTGAAATTCCCCAGTTTCACTTTTGATGGAAGGAATATGTGTCCTAACTAAACCTGCTTGCTGTATTATTTTGTTATACAGACTGTTTGTTAATGACTACAGTAATTTTCTTCATGCCTACTTCCTATCTATTGAGTATTCAACGGAAGCAAATTATTTTGAATAGTTTCAGCCCCTTTATTTTCATGAACATCAATCACAGATGCCCGTCTGTCTTGCTTCAGAAATCTCACTTTCCTAGTGAACACATTGTCCTTCCTCAGGTCGAAATTCCCCTCTACTAAGTCTTTCGTAACTCCCACTTGTAATCTAACATACTGCTTCTGAAGAATAAATAGAAAAACTATCAGGTGAATGCTATTACCAGCTTTTCTCACAATCTATGCCTATGTCTATTTTAACTTTCTCATAAATGCATAAGCATTTATTAACTCTGTAAAGCCAATAAATCCTGGGTTCTATCCTCTTTTGCCTCTGAAGAAACTTTGCATTGTTTTGTCATCCACTTTCTCTTTTCTCCATTCTGGCTACTTCTCACAGTGTTTAAAGCTTTTTCTATTTAAATTGACCCATAATTCCATGTGTACACACATTTCATTTATATACACTTTCTTTCTCTTCCCACTTAAACCAGCTCTGTGTGTGTGTGTGTGTGTATATATATATATATATATATATATATATATATATATATATATATATATACACACTATCCATAATATTTACCTTCTCATGTCTCTTATCAACCCATTGCAATTTGGTTTATGTTCCTAGTTATCCAAATTGCTATTCCTAACTACGCCTGTGATTATTTGGAGCATGTAAATTCCAACAGCACTATTTATTTTTTAAAATACCATGTCAAATTTCTGAGTAACTTTTGAGACTGCACACCATTTTTTTCCTTAAAACTCTTTCCTTTTATCCGATACGTCTCACAGCCTTTTCTTATACCTCTCTTTCTTCTTTGAGTCTTTCTTTGTCCTATCCCATCCTTGCTGTTGGGAGATAACACCTGCTGCTATGTATCAGTTTTACATTCTTTTCTATCCCAGGGCTTTCCTAAGAGATCTGTACTCGAAGTAGACCATGGGGCCACCTTCATGCCTTAGGTATTCAATCCAAGTCCTAATTTCCCAAGGGAAAACCACAACCTACTTAGCCTTTGGTGTTCTCTATAAGAGATACCAACTTTTGTCTTTTTTTCTATCTTGTTTTATTCCTCTCCCCTCTAGCCTGTCACTAGATTTTATTGTCTAGTTCCTAAAGTTGTGTTTAATTCCTTATTTTTAAAAACAGGTCTACTTTGTGTGCATAGGCAGTCTAGTTGATTGACAGTTAAACAGCTAACCTAAAGGTCAAGCCTCTCTGGGCCTTGGAATTCACCAACAGTTCCTCAGAGAAAGATTCTCATTCTCCCATGTGGTTTATAGCCTCACACACCTTACTTTTGTTGTTGTGTGCCTCAAATCTACTGTGACTCATTGTGACACTGAATAATGGATCTGAACCTTACTCTGTCTTGTGCCATCCTCACCATCTCCCATATTCTTGAGCCCATTGTTACAGTTGCAGGAGAGTACAGCATGGACTCCCGGACTGCCAAAATAGGAGACAAGTCTGTCTTGCAGAAGGTGCAACCAGGGTACTCCTTGGAAGCACAGATTGTGAAGCTTTGTCTCACGTGGTTTGCGTATGCTATTAGGTGGGGCCAATTTTTTAAGAAGAACATCATGCTTGGAAAGGTAGAGGGTCAATATGAGAGAGGAAAACCCTCTACAAGATGAGTCAACATGATGACACCTTAATTTAGACTACTGAAAATGTCTTAAGTTTTTGTTTTCATGCATCCTTAGCTTCTGTTCTTTTTCTTTTGTTAACATATTTTTAATTTGCTTATTTATCTGTGTTTTACAGTGTAGTTATGCTCTGAGAATTTCACCTAAAGGGCAAAAATAAGTCTTTTTTTAGGATTTTTTTTTTTAAATAAGTCTTTAAAAATAGGCGTTTCGTATTTTGCAGGGTCAGCCAGACCTCAGTAATTGCTTGAAGCAACTTAGCTTATAACGAAACTGCACTAATGTTATTCTTTATTTTGTTGTTGTTTGTATTTTATTTTTATCATTAATTTGGACATTAATACAGAGGCTGACCAATTTTTCGAAACAAGGCTTTTCCCCCTTTGGTATTATTAAGTCACCAGAAGTGAGTTTTGCCCGTCATCTTTTGATACTTACATATATTGCACTGATACATTTTATGACTTACTATGTTCCCTGTAGCCGTGCACCAAAAGTAACAACCTATTTTCATTATTTTAGTTTTACACTAGGATGTTAAATTAATAATTACTCCAAGTTAATAGTGTACACATTTCTAAACAAGTGAAATTTAAGCCATAAGGTATATAGTCCTGTTAATTGAATATAAACCAATACAGTATTGAAAGGACTGAACTGATTTTAAAAGTTTGAAGAAATTTTGGGGAGTTAAATTTAGCTTGATTAGTATATTTATATAAAACTTTTTCTGTTAATGGAAGTTTATGGTTTTAGAAAGTGTTTGAATACATTAAAATAAAAACCCAAAACCCACATGAGAGTTTAAACAGCCTTTTACTTAAGTAAAATCAGAATTATTTGCAAAAATCTAGTGTGTGACTAAGTGTGTTATTCTAATGCTAAACACGGTTTTTTCCCTCAACATCCCTGCTTTCCTTTTTTCCATTTTTTTTTATTTTTTTAAGATTCATTTTAATGAACATTTATAGATATTTTGGATACATTCATTGTTGCCTTTTTCTCCCTGCCCATCCCTCCCCCCAGTTCGCACTTCTCTTTGAAAAGTAAAAGAAAATTTATTTCATTGGCATAGAATCAACACACACACACACACACACCCACACACCCACACACCCACACCCACCCACCCCTCTGCCCTGACTATACTTCACTGTGCAACCTTCATTCTGGACTCTTGTCATAACCATAATACCCAATCATATATCGCTTTCAAACAGTTCTCTTCCTCATCTGTTTCAATGCAGTATATGTAATTTATCCAATCTTTCTCAGTCTCGCTCCAACCCTGATGTTAGTCTAGTTCTGCAATAGTGGCACCATGCAGCACCTCTCCTTTTATGACTGAGATATTTCACTCAGCATAATGTCCTTAAAGGTCACCCATTTTGAATAATATTGCATGAGTTCTTTGTTGTTCAATGCAACGTAGTATTCCATTGTGTGACTCTACCAGAGCTTCTCTGTCCATTTGTTTGTTGATGGGCACATAGGTTGTTTCCAACTCTTTGCTATTGTGCACTTTTAATTGCTTTTACATACGTAATGGATCTTGAGCTTTCAAAAACACCAGGTTCAATTCTCTTATTTGTCTTTTCGTTAACAGGAGGACTGTTGTTTTAGTTTCACAGTGATTTATGAGCAGACCTAAACATGTTTTCCAGTTTTTGAGCTGTACTGTTAATTTGAATGAAAAACTAACAGTATTTTACCCTATTCTCTAGTTTGTTCCAGGCCTAGAAATGATGATTCTATCAAAGGAGAATAAAGCATAATAAATAATCATAACAGCATTTGTATAGTTTCCATAATGCAAGGTGTACTTTACATATGTGATTTTTTTTTTTTAATCTTGACAGTAACCCTATAATGAAGTGTGGTAGCCTTATCATTTGTTTCCAGATACTGAGGTTCAAATTAAGTAATTTGCTTAAAATGGCCAGAATGAGTGTAGACTTTATACTTTGGGCTGACACCCTTGTTATCTTAGAACTTTTTTCAAATGAAATTGGGTTTGCTTATTTCCTTATATTTTTCTGGTTCAGATTAAACACTTGGAATTACTCATGATCCTAATTTCTCTCCAGTACAGTTTAATGGGAACTCCTTTTTTTTATTATTATCATATTTTTTTAATTATTAAATTTTATTTGTTTTAATGAACATTTACAGAGATTTGGGGTTTTCATTCATTCATTGTTGCACTGTTTTCTCTACCCTCCTCCCCAGTTCTTTTTTTTCCCTCCTTGAAAGTCTGTTTTAATTGTCCATTTGCCACAGTGCTTGTCAAAGCCAGTTCTGATTAATCTCCTTTTGCATAATAGTTTTATTGATTTGAGCCAGCCGCTTAAAAAGTAGCATTTAAAAGAAGTTACTTTATAAAACTATGCCAACTCTTTTAAATAGTCCACATCCATCACAAAGTACATAATAAGATGTAATAATAAAATTATTACTCTCTAATGATTCTTTTGTGGTAGAAGTGACTATATTTTTTACCCTTAGTTGTTTTTGAAATGAAACTATCTGCAACTTTTAAAATTTTGTTCAGAGATATTAGCATGTATACTTAACTGGTTCTATTTTAGATTTAAGTCACATTTTCTGTTAAAGAAAATAGTGTTGTCACTAATACTGGTCAGAACTGAGTCAATTGCAGCTAACAAATAATAGCAAAATATAATATGTGACTATGGAGCCTTTCCTTACGCCTTTTTTGATGTACAGGTTTTAATTGTTGGGTTTTATTGTCATAGTGTTACTTTTTCCTAGTTTTCATTTCCTGTTTAATGTTGCTGACATACTTAATTCCCTTTTACAGGCCCTAGATGGTCAGAATATTTATAATGCTTGCTGTACCCTAAGGATTGATTTTTCCAAACTTGTGAATTTGAATGTAAAATACAACAATGATAAAAGTAGGGATTATACTCGACCTGATCTTCCATCAGGAGATGGGCAGCCTGCATTGGACCCAGCTATTGCTGCAGCATTTGCCAAGGAAACATCTCTTTTAGGTATGATTTTTATTGTCTATACCACTTTTCTCCTGTTTTATCAAATGGGAAAGTGCCTCATAAACGCCAGTAAGTATGATAAATTTCTTATTTTGAAAGTTAACAGATTGTTTATTTAAGATTGTTAATGGGGTTTGTTTTTCTCAGGTGAGAAAGCCTGTGAATGCTTTTAGGAGGAAAACCTAGCCTCTTATTTTTTTCACCTTTACCTTTTTCTTGTATATGACTCTCTAAAAACAGCGTGAAATGCTTTAACAGGGAATTACTGTTAACTTCTTAATGTATTTATACATCAAATTTTATGCTTATGTGATCTTATCCATATTCTTTAGGGTTAATCTCCTTATTTTAGTATTGCAAAGAAACAAGGAAAATATATAAGAAAAAATATGTAATGTAAGGTATATCGGACTCTTCTAAACATAGCTACTCTTAACATTATAAAGAATATTTCATACACATTGTTTTAATTATTTTTGTCTTGCGTACTTTTTACTTTGGTCTACAAGTATTTTGAACCAACTACCTAAAATAGTGCAAAATTTATATTTAATGTTGGAATTGAAATGTTACTTTGTAAATAAAATTAGTGAAGTGATTTCTAATTTAAGATGATATGTTGTAGCTTCATTTTATTTGCTCAGTTTGGGAAATTGTTTTTATTATATTTAAAAGATTATTTTGAAAATGGGGTTTTTATCTATGTAGAACCTGAGTTGAGAACTATAAACTTGTTTTTAGTCTGTCAGTTTAAAAAGAGAATAAACATTCTGGGATAATAAAGTAATTCTTAGAAATATATAGCTGTGTTCTGAAGAGATGATCAGATATTAACTTTTGTGTGTGTAAAATACTGTAAGTGAACATACATGGAGAAACCATAATGCATAAGGAAAAAATGATTACTTTTGAATTAATTCTAGTGACTTCAAACAAAACTAATCCTTTATTCTACTAGTTTTACTTAATCTTATATATGCCATAGGTTTTTATTGTAGCAAATAATAACAATTTAGTTTGATAACACTGTTCTTTATAGAATCTTCATCTTCATTTGGTGCAGTTTAAGGCTTGATTGTCTCACTTCAGCTCTTGCAAATTGATGGTATTGACTGTTTTTTAAAGAGTTTAATTTTTAAAGATAAATTCATGAGACAACAGTGACTTAGGTACTGCCTTTGCTTACTAAATTATAATTAGTACTATAGATTTTTAAATTCTTTGCTGACAGAAAACGTATTCTAGAAAAGAATTAACATTGCTTCCCTATTAAAGGCAGATGTGCACTAATGTTACGTTTACTCCTTACAATAGTCAAATGGCATAAAAATTTTATGTATAGTTTTTGCAAGGTTTACAAACTCAGATGCAAGTGATTAAAGTAACAATTTAAGAATAAAATACTACATTTAGCATTAGAATCCCCAGCATCATTTACTCCATACCCCAAAGAGCCCAGCTGGAAATAATTAGGTGGGTTATCAGTGTTTGGAATCTGGTTGAAGGCATGGTTAGAAATTACTTAGATTCTGCTAGGAATGCTTCATTGTTTTCCCCTGCAACCTTACGGCCTTGGAATAATGTTTAAAATGGTAATCATCTTTTTCACTTGCATACTGGTTTTGTATCTTGTCATAACTGGACTTTTTAAATATCCTCAGGTAGTTTTTGGAAATAGGTAAGTTTTATAAGCCAAGTAAGTGGACTCTTTCATTTGGATAATTCACCAAAGATGACTCTCTGTATTTGATTTCTTGCTTCTTTTTAGTATTGACTGTCAGAATTGCCAGAAATATGTATGCATTTCCATATAAAATTAAGATCACTCCAGATACTTTGTATTCTATTTAATTATCATATTACTAAGCATTTTGTGGGGGGAAAAGCTGTTTTCATTATCTGCGAAGTATTCTTGTGGCTATTTGAAAGTTGTATCTTTTACTTTAAACTTATTTTTTTACTTTATGACCTTGTTTGGACTTTTGAAATGCTGATTTGGTATTTTCAACTATAATTGCTTATTCATACGCTTCCTGTTAGGATATACAATGATTTCTATAAAATACTTATTAAGGATACTGTCTTTATATTTAATATGAAGTTAGCCATCAACTTTATTTGCATATTTTGGACTTTAAATCATTTATTTGAAAATTATTTTCAAGTCTCCAAAAGTTGTGTTTAGCAGACATTAAGATCATTATTTCAGATATTTGGTGGATATTTGTGATCTTACAAGAAAAACAATTTCCTATATTGGTATTGATAGTAATCATTCAGAAATCTACATTGATATTCATGATTACAGTAGTGAGGTCATTTTTCCTGAAATAATAACTAAATCTTTTGTTTCTTTATCTCAGTTAAATATAATCATTATGGTTACTTCAAAGTACACTCAGACTAATATTGATTGGATTCATTTGTAGATGAATCTACTTCTTATTATACATGTTTTAAAATAATTGAGAAAGCACCATTTTAATGAAAAGATTTTTGTAAGAACATAAATAGGAAAGTAATTTTTTTAATTCTAAATATATGCCAACAAGTTACTATATCTTGTGTGATCTTATTTATTTTTTTTTTAGCCACCTGACTAAGTTAAATTACTTTAGAATTCGTAATGTACATTTTAATTGATTATTTTGTCGGGTAGTTTCTAAGACCTGGTTCTTTTGCTTTTTTCTTTTAACTCTTACTATTTCAGAGGTTGTAATTTACTTAAAGTAAGAAGACTTCAGGTGCTTTATAATTAGTTAGAAATCTGACATCTAAATACATGATCACAAACCTGACAGACTATTAGTCATTCACATATTCTACTTCAAAAAGCAAGGTGATCAAAAATCCTTGATATTATTAATTGAGACATCATTATGATGATCACTTTATCATGTTTGAGAAATGTAATTAAATCCTTAAGGGGTGGATCACTTTAAAAACTTACTCTGAGAAGTAATTAATTTTCATGATTGTTGCCTACATTTAAAAAAAAATTAGAGCAGGTAAAACCTAAAGAATACTTAGTTTAGAGCTCTCATTATAATGTAAGTTGAATAAAATAGCAGCTATTCCCATAGTACAGTGTCTGAATAGAAAGGCATAGCAAACTTTGTATAGGAAATTTGTTCATAATTAAGTATTAATAAAGAATAAATGTAACAAACATTTAGGCAAGGAGGTAGAATACAGATAATACAGAACACTTTTTCTCAAACCTTATTGCACTGGTGTGAAAATAACCCAGGCCTCACCCCAGATTCAAAATCATTTGATTTGGGTCTCAGATGTTGGGATTTTTTTAATGTATCCCAGTTAGTTTTACTAGATAGTGAGAGTTGAGAATTATGACTACAGAAAACCATCTGTAATTTTTTTAGTTGCTGAATGTTAGCTTATTAGCAGCCTAGTGGTTTTCTTATGACTATGTGGTATCTTTGTAGTCATTAAGTATATAAATTTGCTGCTAAAGATTCTGAAGCTTCCTCTGACATACTTTGGACATGTTGAAAGGAGGGACCAATCCTTGGAGAGGGACATCCTGCTTGGAGGGACAGCACAGGAGAGAAGACCCTCAATGAGATGGACTGATTCAGTGACTGGGGTTTGTAAGAGACAGTAAGATTGGCACAGGATAGAGCAGGGTTTATGGCTGTTGTACCTAGGGTCACTATCAGTCACAGGGGACTTGACGTCATATAATAACCACAACCCAAAACCTATGCTTCTCTGACATTTTGAATTCACTGATTTAGGGAAGAAAAATAGGCAGTCTCCTTCCATTTGAGTAACAGCCTCATAAACCCAATGGAAGGGTCAGGTATGAGTTGATTCTGAGTCAACAGCAATGAGTAGATTTATGCAATTTACATTAACATTGAGTTTACAAGGCTAACTATTTTGATACCATTCTACTGTTAAGATAATTTAAGTGATTATTTAGTAATTGGATTTTTATCTTTTCCTTCATTGTGTTTATGATGTATAAAATTAACATATAAGTATATTTTGAAATGATTTCTGAAAACTCTTGGGAGATATATATATATATAGTGTAAGTTTTAAAAATTTTATCCAGAGATTTTAATCCCCATATATATTCCAGTGAGTGTGCCATATGTCCATCATCTTGGTAGATCCTCACACTTGTTTCATCTATTCATTTTTTTCTGTTAAATATATTGGAAATCTTTGACATCATGCCATGTCATTGCAAATATTACCATGCGTAGCATTTTGAAAATAATTCTGTTTCTTAAGCATACCATTATATTAACTTACCTATCAAACTTGGGAATGTGACTAAATATAATAAGAGGTCCGGAATGGAATTCTAGAACAGGCATAAAAAAGATATTGCATACAAATTAAAATAGGAACAAAGTATGGACTTGTATGTGTGTGTGTGTAAATACTGGTTCATTGATTTTGACATTTATATTATTATACTAATATAGGTATTAATAGGAAGGGGAAATAGAAATGCTAGTATCTTTAACTTTTTTGTATATTAAAAATTTTTTATAGTTAGATTAAATTTATAAAAGATTTAAAAGAATTCTTTGCTTGAAGTAGAGTGCTCCTTATATGTAAGATTAGCGCTATTTCTGTGTGTTCATGTGTGTCAGTAAAGTATGACCTGAAAGAGAAATGGATAGAGATTATATTGCTGCTTGCCTCTGGACTTTGGAACTTTTGAATCTGTGTTAAATATGTACATATACATGGCTATGTCTGTTAGTTTTAATAGAAGAAAGATTAGTAATAATACACTGTCAGAAGTAGTGTAGGATATTTGTCAAATTGCGGATTCCTGTACAATGTCTGGATGATCTGGCTAATGAAAATCATTTCATATGCAAAGGATTTTTGTGATACCTTCCTTTTCTTTAGCATGTAACAATTTGTGAAACTTTTATATTACTTTATCCTTATAACGATGTTGGAAGTAAAATAGGGATTTGTATCATCAATTTTCAATATGTATAAACAGTGTTTTCTACCCTACTTACTACCTTGCCTAAAGACATAAAAATGCTACAATTGTAATTCCATTTGTAATAATTATACCTATCAACTGTAATAATTGTCTATAAATGTTGTATATCTTTTTACAGAGTGAAGGTGATATACTTACTATCTTTCTGCAGCTAGCATTTTAAAAATACACTACAAACTTCTTCAGAATTAATCACTTCATTCTAAGATTTTTATCATAGACTATTTTGTAGCTATTTATGTTTCAGCAAAAAGAATACATGTGAAGAAATTTTACTTGACTGACAAAATTGATTCTGTCCTTGTAATATATTAAGCCAGTGATTCAGTTACAGGGCTGCCATGAATCTGTCCTTGGAGACTAAAGTCACAACTTAAGAATGCTCATGAGATTTGGAACTGTTAAAGGGGACATAGTCTATAGAGAATTGAGCTGCTAACTAACCTACAGGCCAAGATTTTTGGTGGTTTGAATCTACCAGCAGTTTGCTCCCAGGCATTTTACAGCCTTAGAAGTCCAGTGAGCAGCTAGCAGTAAAGTAGGTTACAACTTATAGTCAATGAGCTATTGAGCTTACAGGTGATTTTAGTAGTTTTCCAAGAAGAAAAATACATATTAGTAGCTTGTGGACATTAATCGTCCTCTAATTTCAAATGAAAGAGTATCATTTGGCAGAAAAATGGATTACTTGACTTAGTTATGCAGTAGCTGAGGGTGATGTTACCACATTTTTAAAGTATAGAAACTAAAGAACACTCCAGTAGTAGTAAAGATGGTGGAGGCCTCCTCAGTTTTCTGAAGTTGTAAATTTTTATGGGAGGACACTTCCCATCTTTCTCCTGGGAACATCTTGTACCTTTCTATCTTAGAGTGGCTGGTAGGTTTGAACCAGTAACCTTTTTGGTTAGCAACACAGCATTTACTTGCTGTGCCCACAAAGCTCATTGATACGCTTATTTTGTTACTAGGTGCCATTAAATTGAGTTTGACTCATAATGACCCTGTGAACAACACATTGAAACTTTGCCCTCCCTAGTCATTATCCAACTCTCTGACGCATAATAAGTGATTGCAAAAACCATGGCCTTTATCAGGCCGACCTTAGTCTCCAGAGAGACACTGTTGCTCTTGAGTACTTTAGAGAGGTCCTTAACAGCAGACTTTCCCATCACAATACGTTTTTTGAGTTCCTGGCTACTGGTGCCAAGAGTGTTGACCATGGAGCCGAGCAAACTGAAGCTGTGAACAATCTCAATCTCTTCACCATCCCTCCTGATGCTACCGATTGGTCCAGTGATGGTTCATGCTGTAGATTAAGGTTTCTAGAGTTCTTCCTAGCTTTTCTCTGATGAATTTTATTGTCTTTGGTTTTACTTCTTAGGTCCCTGATCCACCTTGGGTTGGTTTTTTTATAAGGTGTGAATCTTGCTTAAGTTTTCTGTAAACGGTTTTCCAATTGGCCAAACTCATTGTTGCAATCACATTTTAGGAAAAATATATTTGATCCCTTATTTTCTCACTAATTTTCAGTCTTATTTTTCCTGAAGTAAAAATTCTTTCCAAAACTAATGTTATTTGAAGTATTTTTTTATTTTTTTTTAGTTTTAATGTGTGTTTGTGTGTGTGTGTATATTGTCATATCAGATCTGCTGGTACAGGAGATGTCCCTCCTTCTCCCGCAGAGCATTTGGTGGATTCGAGCCATGCGCCCCTGGGATTGCAGTGCAGCTTCTTGCTAGTAGGCCACCAGAGAGATCTTTAAAAAAACTTTTAATTTAACACTCTGAGGGAAAGTGTTTGACTAGACATTCAGAAATTTTCCATTTTCTTTCAATTAAATAATCTAATTTTTATTCCCTTATTTAATTTTTAAAATTGTAAATTGGCATGATGAAACATTGCTGTGAGTCAATTTTTTCTTATAGTTACCCTCTCTCACCTTTTTGAGGCTGTAAATCTTCATGACATGAGATTTCCCCTCTTGTGGAACAGTTTATGGATTTCAACTGCTGCCTTTTTTGATCAGCACTGCTACATATAACACTATACCATTAGAACTTCTTCCTGGCCAAATAGCAGTGTATTGTAAAAGAAACAACTTTCTGAAAAATACTACATGATATGTTACTCTGTTGTTGCTGATATTGAATTTTAAGTAGAGTTTTTGTGTATTCTAAATGAGGTACAAATTTGTCTGAGGACAGCAACAGGGAAAGGTATAACATGATTAGAGCAATAAATAGACAGCATTGTAGTGTATAATTCAACTTTATGTATCAGTATTCTTTATTAAATGTGGCTAGTGTGTAAAGGACTGCCAGAAGAACAAACAGGTATGTCCTAGAGAAGGTGTAGCTGTAGGGTTCCTTGGGGCAAAGATGATGAAGCTTCATCTCATATACTTGGGGCATGTTGCTAAGAGAGGCTGTTCCTTGGAGAGCAATATCATGATGGGGAAGGTGGAGAGGTGATGAAAGAGAGGAAGATACTTGACCACGTGGGTTGATATCTGACTGCAGCAGCAGGCTCAAGTATGTCAGAGATTGTGAGGGTGGTACAGGATAGCACAGTATTAAGATTGGTTGTTTAAATGGTTACTATGAATCATGCTTAACTCAACTTGATACACCATCTGAAAATAGCAGTGTCTAAAGGAGTTGTGCTGCCAACCTAAAGGTAGACAATTCAAATCCACCAGCTGTTACTCAGGAGAAAGATGGACAGTCTCTTGTGCAGTTTATAACCTCTGACCACTCGTTGGAGGATCAGTTATTAATATGGTTCTGATTTGACTGTACCTAACAACAGGTACTGTGTGTGTGTGTGTGTGTGTGTGTAAATAATCATTTTCCCTTTATACTTTAATAAATACATCTTTTGTGGGCTCAGTATTTTTTTTAACTTAACCATATGTATTTATAGGCATTATATCATTGTACAATGTTATGCAGAGATCCTTGAAGCTTAAGAGAGGGTACAATGAAAACTGATTTTGTGATAATGCTAAAATGTTACTTGCCCTTTTTTTTAACTGTCATTCTTACTAGTATACAGTAGAACTTTCTATAGCTTTATGAAAAGGACTGCAATGTATAGTAATGTGTTCATGAACTTCAAAAAGTTCTAGGCTTTAATTTGCTGCTATAATAATGCTCATAATGTAACAAAAAGGGGTGTGGGGGTATGTGTGTTTGTGTATGTATATATTTATACTGTGTACCATCTAGTGCATCCTCTGTCAGGTTTTCAGAGACAGTTAATTGCACAGGAGATTGCCCATCCTTCTCCCGCAGACCAAATGGGGGCCTTGAACCACATGCCTTTGTAATTGCAGCACAGCTTCTTGCCACTAGGCCACTATATATGAGATTCATAGTTTAACTTAACACTATATATGAGATTTGTAGTTTAACTTGACGAACTGCTTTGCAAGCGAAAGATGTGCCATCTCCTCCTGTCAAGATTTGGAGCCTTAGAAACCTAATAAAGCATTACCTTGAGTCAGTATTAACTTGATGTTAGTGGGGTTGGTTTTGGTTTGGTATTTTCAAGGAAATAAGAGGCCTAATAACCACATAAACTCATTGCCAGCAAGTTGATTATGACTAATGATGACCATATTATGTATCAAGAGTAGATCTGCTCCATAAAGATTTTAATGGCCTACTTGTTGGTGTTTGGTTTGTGTTTTTGACCAACTATTTTTCCCTGCAGTACCTCTGGTGACTTGTGTGTTTTTTGTTTTTTTTGTTTGTTTATTTGTTTTTGGTGTTTTTTTTTCTTCTTCTGCATGTCACATTTTGCTTTTATTTCATTAACCACTTGTTTGAATACCTATATTAAAGGTCAACAATTTTAGTAAGAATATTTTACTTTTTTAATTAAAAAAAGTCTGGCCAATAAGATAGACCAATTAAAGGCAAGAAAATAAAAGGATGACTTAAAAATGTAAGTTAATCTGGAGTTTCTACTACTATTAAGTACTTGTGGCTAAACTTCAATTGAATCCTATATGCAGTAAGACAGAGCTATCTGAAAATCATCCACAACGTTAAAAAATGATGGTAGCTCCACAGGAATAAAGTTTTTATAAAGACTGTATTAGGAATAGGGAACTCTAGTGGCTTAGTGGCAAGGAGTTGCACTGCCAACCCAAAGGAATACAGTTTAAGTCCTCTGGCTTCTTGTGGGAGAAAAATGGATCACCTCCTACCATGGGATTTAATTAGAAAACCCTCTGGAGAGTCAACTATGAGTTGATTACAGCTTGATAGTATATAGCAACAACAGCAAATACTAGGAATTAGGAATGCATCTCTATAATTGAAATAAGGAATTTTTGTAAAAACTTCCCAAAATTCCTATTTAAGGATTAGATCAAATTTTTGTGAACTTTAAAGTGGATAAGTGAATGAAATGAGTTTGGTAGTAGTGAGTTAATTGTTGACTATAAACAGAGGTACAGTAAAGGCTCATCCTAGTGTCTTGTCTCTACTTTGGTTTATGTTAGGAAAGTTCCAAAATTAAAAAGAAAAGGTAGATATTTAAAAGTGATATAGATATAAAGTGTAAAACTTACCCAAGGCAAAGATGCATATTACTTCATTGATAGAATGATCAAAATCGATAAATGGTGAATTAAAAAAAGATCAGAGGTACAATACCACAAGTGAACTTCAGGCTCCCTAATAACAAACCTGGTAGGCATTCTCCTCCTGTGCATGTTATAACCTCTGAAAACTTCTTGGAGGGTTAGCTGTGAGTCATTTCTGACTACATGGTAGAGAGAGAGTGAAAATTGTATTAGGGTGACTTCAGATCTACAGACCATATCAGATAAAGAAGAGTCAGGGTGGTTTCTGTAAAGTAAAAATAACAAAAAGTTGACAAAAATGAAAACTGAAACCACAAAGTTGACTAAAAGGAAAACTGAAACCAAAGGTAATAACAGATTCTCTTGACAAACACAGGAAGATTGAAAAGAAAAGAAAGTGTGAACTTAAGGGATAACAGTGTTAAGAAATTGTTCTACCCAGGTATGTCATGAAATCAATTTGTTTAGGCTGAAGCTTTTTCCTTTATCACAGGAATGTACAAAAAAAACCCCAAAACACAAGTTCTTTTTTTTTTTCTTTTACATGAACTGATATTTATTGACAAGCTGGTGTGGAAGAATGTAAAAGATTATATAAGATTATGGTTAACTGGAAACAGATAAAGAGTGCTAAAATAAAAGGGTATTTAAATAGAATAAACATGCTGAAGATAGAATTATTTAAAATGATCCGCTGGAAATGGAACAGTACAAATAAGAAAATGATGAAGATAAATGACAAAGGATAAGAAAATATTAGATGTCTTTATCATATGTTTTCTCATTTTTTACTAGGAGTATGTGTTTGAGAAGTATGTTTATTATAAAAACTGTGGAATTTAAAAATCAAGCTAACTTTGATAAGGTTTTCCTTACATTATTTAAATGAAAAAATGTTTCTAGTGATTTGCTTCTAGGAACTGAAGAATTAACTTTTATGAAAGGTTTAGTTATTCCAGGTGAAATATATGAAGATGGTAATATAAGAAGGAAAAAATATTGATGATTGTATGTTAGAAGTAATTTTTAAATTCTGCTTCTTTCTATAAATTTTCAAGTTTCTGACGTTGGGAGAATTTTTTTTTTTTTTTATCGTTCACTTTCCCATAGGAAATCAATTACTACAAACTTGATTAAAAAACAAATACAGGTAAGTACTGTAGTTCAATATTACTTTTTTGATTAAGAGTTCTTTTTCTCTAACAACAGCACACCGATAAACCATTTTTTTAAATTATACAAAAATTAATTTTCAGGAACCGTTCAGGTATGGTTTGGAATGTAAGCCATGCAGCCATCATACTTAAATTGGTTTTTGTAAAGGACTTGTGTGTGTTTCGTAAAATATGCTTTATTTTAAAATTAGGGCTTCCTGTTGCAGCTGTTCCAGGAGCTCTGAGTCCTTTGGCCATTCCAAATGCTGCTGCAGCAGCTGCTGCAGCTGCTGCTGGCCGAGTGGGTATGCCTGGAGTCTCAGCTGGTGGCAATACAGTCCTGTTGGTTAGCAATTTAAATGAAGAGGTTAGTAAAATAATTTTCTAATGTTTATTCTTTAACTTCATTTCATTTGTGAAAGTTTTTCATGTTTATATCATTTTGCACTTGCCTTTCTTTTTATGTACATTCATTAGTCAAAGTATTTTCTGTATGTTCCTATTTCCGAATAAAATCTATGTACTTGTTTAAGTAGTACTTTATTTCCTTTATATATTTAATTTAAAACTAGCTACCTATTTTTCCTAAGAAAAATATGGTGAAGTACTATAGTTTGGCTTTTTCTCTTTTTTTGTTGTTGTTTATTTGTTTTCAGAAGCAAATGTGATCTAATTTGCAGATTTAACTATAAAACAATTTTGCTCTTTGCCTTTTCTAATTATTTGCTTGTTCATTTCATGCTTATATGTCATTGCATTTTTTAAATCTTATTTTATGTGAACTACTCTAATACATTTTTCTTTGAAGGTTCTTCCAAAGATCTTGACGAGGCACTCTTCCAGCCTTTCTTAGTAATTTTTTTCTTTGCAGTTATTAGTCATTGTCTCTAAAAATATTTTTCAGTTTTTATTTTCCCTCCTCCCTTTCTTGTTAAATGAAATCTATTGCTAAGTTTGTTTTCTTTAGTTGTACATTTATGTCTGATGTATTTTATTTTGATTGCTATGAAAGCTGGTATGAAATGTGGGATTTTCACTGTCTAATTTACATGTTTAATTTTTAATGGGCCTCTGTTAATATGAACATTTTTAATTTAATGCTGTAGTCCTTTACAGTTGTGCCTGCTAAGATGTTTGAAGCAGAGTGCCTTTTTAAAATTTAAGACATTTGTGCCTGCATTTCATAACCAGCCATGCTTATGCAGTTAAAGTTCAAAGTTTAAAATCCCTATGCATGCTTTCCCTCCCTATGTTGAGATGAAATGCTGTAATTTACTCTTTGATATAGATGTACTTTACCCATATTTGTCTTGGATGACTACATTTTACTCAGTTTTTCTTGTACAGTACATAAACCAACCATTTTCTGACCAAATTCCTGCATTTCCTATGTACTGACCTATATTTTATTTTTTTTTGTTCCCCAATTCCTTATTTTTTTCTTCTGCATTGCTGTTTCCCTTCCCCATTTCATCCTTTCCCCTGTGTGTTCACCTCCCCTTTCCTTGTCTTTTCCCAAATGCCCATCCCCCTCCCTGTCTTATCCTTTATTTTCCTTGTCCTTGTCTTCATTCCCTGTCTCCATTCCCTATGTTCATGCTTCTGTGCTTGAACAAATGTTCCTCGGACCAACTTGCCCCAATTAACCGCCTTGAACCATGATCCATGACCACCTCACCATTCTGCGGGAACCACCCTTCGTTATGGATGATCTGTTCATCTCCGCTCTTCCTCGACTCTTCTCTCTTCTTGTCTTACGCTGCTTGCTCTTCTCTCCTTCTAAAGATGGTTACGCCCCAAAGTCTGTTTACCCTCTTCGGTATGTTATTGTTAGCACTATACTTTTATTATTGATTTGATTTTTGTTTCACCTTAATTCTTATTTGTAGCTAGCACTTTGGCTTAAAGTTGAATAGTAAATCTTTTGCTATTTTTCTTTGCTATTTAAAACTCTCCATAGACACAAAATTTATTTTAATGCATGCTGATTTATTTTGCATGGTCTTTAATTTAATATCATTCACATAGCTTTGAGGGTTTATCAAAAGTTATTCTTTTCAATATTCACTGTTCAAAATCTTGATCTTCTTTATTCATTTGTAAGAGTGATGAATTGAATGTGTGATCATGTAGATGTCTGAATGTTTCATTGATATGTCAGAAAGATAAACTTTAGATGACTTGCACTTAAAATTAATTCCACTTTTGGATTACCTCTCTGTGACTCCAAAAAAGGTGTTTATGGAGATGTGCAGCGTGTGAAGATTTTATACAATAAGAAAGACAGTGCATTAATACAGATGGCTGATGGAAACCAATCACAGCTTGGTAAGATTTCCTGTGTGTTATCTATGTGTATTAAAAAAAATTGTCTTATGCCGATAAGAAATCCTTTTTTTAAATAGTCAGTACTTTGTCTTTATGATGTTTATATAATGTATTAAAATGATTGTAAAAGTGAACATTCCTAGAGTATTCCCAGATTTTCTCTCAAGCTTCAAATGCAGTAAATCACATGGGTGGATGTTGCCCATTTTTTTTCCATGTAACAGCTGGTGGATTTGAACCACTTGCTCTAAGTCTCTTCTGAAATAATATATAATAGAAAGGTAGAATCAAAGTGATTTGAGATTTGGTTAAGATAGAATTTAACTAAATTCTTCTAGCTGTTTTTGTTTCATATAAAAACTTTCAAATAATTTTTCATTCCTACCATTCTTATATTTATGCAATATATACTACCAATTTTTTTAAAGTAAAATTTATTATTTCTCATTGGTACTAGAATAACTGTGATTTTCCTTTCCTAAAGTACTTGGTCACAAAAATATTCTTTAACACAACCATTTCTTTATAAACTATATACATACTGGAAACCTTTACAAAACTAGAACATTTTATTGAGAGAAATAAATGAGAATGAACAAAATTATTGTGCCTTATTTCTGGACCCTGTTACTGTTCTTTATGGTTTTCATGGGAATTATTTGAAAACAGTCTTTGATTATGATACAAGCAGATGTGTTTATTTTAAAGAAGTAGCAAGTAGGATGATATAAGTGGTAAGGATTTCTTTTAAGAAATATAGTCAGTTTAAAAAAATTAATAGGCTTATTGCAAATTTAATGAGCCGTAGTAATTAATTTCAAACCAAAGTTTTAAAATTTGCATACATTAAGATTCACTTTCAATTAATGTTTTAAGGTTTTAAATTGATAAAATATTCTTCTGAATGATTTATTGATTATAATCTTTTAAAAGTTTTAAAGCAAATAAATCCTAAAGGAAAAATAGTTTGTTTATGATAAAGTAATTACTCAAATTCTCTGTATTTTAAAAAACTAAAATATTTTTGCAACTATTTGCAATATATATAGCTGGTATCTCTAAAGTAAACTTTCTTAATTCTTGTTTAAAACTAATTAGATCCTTAGTATGTCTATCAAATAGTACTGTAAGGTAAATGAAAATCACATTACTGTGATATGTGAGCATTTTTAAAGTGTGTATATACTTTAGCATTTTCTTTGAGCCTTATGAATAATTAGGAACTCTGAGTCATGCTTTAAGGCCTAACTAATTTTACAAGAGATTTTACTCAAGAGAAATGTGCACCAGAACACAAAAAGGTATAAAACAGTAAATGATGTAAAAAGAAAAGCAAATTTATGGATTGAAAAATTTGAAACAAGAAGTTCAGGTCCATTAATAATTAGCAATATGAAGTTACAAATGTATTAAAATACAAATAGTAAAAGTTTGTTTTCGTAAACAACTTGGAAGCTATTTAAGACATGGCTAAGCACAATTGATAACAGTGCATCTAAATTCCAAAATCAATCTCCATAATAGTCTATGTGTTTCCTACTGCCAAAGGGGCCCTTTAAAGTAGTGAGAGAAGACCTTCACCCTGAAACCCACAATGTCCCTTTTCAGCAGGAAGTAGCTAAGAGAATACGCCATCCCCTTTTCCTTATGAATCAGGGTGAAGTCTCTCTCAGGGAGGAGTGATAGGGAATGGCAAGGGACACACTGACAAAGGAGATTAATCAGAACTGGCTTTGACAAGCACTGTGGCAATTGGACAATTAAAACAGACATTCAGGGGCAGGCGGGAAGAAGAACGAACTGGGGAGGAGGGTGCAGAAAACAGTGCAACAATGAATGAATGAAAACCCAAAATCTCTGTAAATGTTCATTAAAACTAATAAAATTTAATAATAATAATAATAAAAAGACATATAAAACAAAGATTGAAAGTAAATATAAAATGATGTACTGAGTAAAGACTAATGAATAGAAAATTTATAAAACTATATTAAGTCAGAGTATTGATAATGGTTCGCTAGTAACATAAATTATGAGATTGAGTTATCCAGATCAAAAATAATTGTAGAGAAAAGTGGAAAAATAGAGAAAACCATCAACCTAAAAGATAATTAGGAAAAAGAGTACTCTAAAACTTACCAGTTATGATATGGAGCAAAGTATTCATGACACCTTTGACTGCTAAAACAGCAGAATTATTGCAGAATAGAGGTTAATAATTGGGGTTTTCATTCTGTGAAACAGTTATTTGAGGGGCTGATTTTTCATCTGTTTGTTTTGGTGGTTTTTTGCCAGAATATTAGGTCTAGTATGAATTGAAATTGATTATGCCATGTTACCAGTGCTGTGGTAGTTCAGTAATTTATTTTAAAATCATATAAAACATTACTTTTAAATGAAAGGTTTTTGAATTTTTAAGTTGGTGAATTTATATTTTTTAAATAGGTATCATTTCCTTTTATAGCCATGAACCATCTCAATGGACAGAAAATGTATGGGAAAATTATTCGTGTTACTCTCTCTAAACATCAGACTGTACAACTACCTCGAGAGGGTCTTGATGATCAAGGGCTAACAAAAGATTTTGGTAATTCTCCATTGCATCGTTTTAAGAAACCAGGATCCAAGAACTTTCAGAATATTTTTCCTCCTTCTGCAACTCTTCACCTCTCTAATATTCCGTAAGTGTTTAAGCTGAAGTTTATGAAAAGATACAGAACTTAAAACTGTAAATATATAATATTTTTTTAATAATCTTTGCCTTTTATTCCCCCTCCAATCTTTCTAGTCCTTCAGTAGCAGAAGAGGATCTAAGAACACTGTTTGCTAACACTGGGGGCACTGTGAAAGCATTTAAGTTTTTTCAGTAAGCAAACTTCTTTGTTTTAAATTAATGACTCACTAGAAAGAAAATTTTCTTCATGTTTTGTTATACAAGTTTATGACTGTGGAAGAGAGCTATTCAAGCTTTTATTTATTTATTTATTTTTATAAAGTATCTAATATCGTAATTTTGTTTCAGAAGAGATCACAAAATGGCCCTTCTTCAGATGGCTACAGTGGAAGAAGCTATCCAGGCCTTGATTGATCTTCATAATTATAACCTTGGTGAAAATCATCATCTGAGAGTGTCTTTCTCCAAGTCAACCATTTAAAAGAGGAGATGGAGATTGAGAATAATCACATTATTAGGTGTTATCACCTATTGACTGTTCAGAAAAGTGGGGACCAGAGTTTGATTTCTTTTTGTTGTTTTCAGTTACTTTTTTCCATGCTGTTATCATTCCTTGATTATAAAACGAAATGGCATACATAAAGGCAGAGTTATTAACTGCTTTATTTCATCTGTTCTATAGGGAAGCCATTTTAACTGTCTGTTTAAAATTTCAGTTGAATTTTCCTTTTTTTCCAACTTAGTTGACATACGTGCCTTAAAAAGGAAAACTAGTGTTGCTATAGTGCATTTACTAGAAAAAGAAATTGGTTGTCTAGGGCACATTGTTACATGGGAATTAAAATCTGTTTAGGCAGGGGTGTGTAAAAAGGTTAAGTTTTTTTTTCTCCTGCTTGGAACTTATTTTTAATTATTGGCTTGTCACATTTCTTTCCATCTAATCAAATGATATACATATTGAAAGAATAAAACAGCATTTTTAGTTTTTACTACCGTAGGCTGTATTGCTTTGAAAAAAACATTGGCCTTTTGTATCTCACAATTCTGGTCTAGATTCAGTTATGAATGTAGGCATTTAGTTAAAATTAACAAGATGCAGAGTATTAATTTCTTAAGACAACAAAGTGATTTCTGTAAGTTTGAGCCCTCTGTGGAAAGCATTGTGGAATCTTAACCTTTTTGTACACACTCTTGTGGGACGTATCATATAAATGTCAGCACTAAGTAATGTCTTGTTTGTGGCTGAATATTTTTCGTAGATGTTTTTGAAGTTGAAATGACTTACGTGCATTTAAATATATATTGCCATCCTTAGTTTGTAATTAAGATTTGGAATATGGTTGTGGATTTCTGAGCATGTGCAGACTGGTCTAGCTAGTTCAGGAACTGGTGCATGTATTTTTCAAAGATAAAGAAAGTGTACTGCGAAAATTTGCAGGAAGATTAATTTTGTGGCAGTTTTCTAAAACTGACAACCAGGTGGGACCAAAGTTTATGTGCCTTTAGTCTTAATTTACCTTGCATTGTAATATTCAGTTTTAATAAATCTTCAAAATATTTTGTATTTAGGAATAGATCTGACTTTAATAAAAACATGGCTCAGAATCTACAGGTCAAATTAATTTGAACAGTTCTTGTCAATCTGAATTGTTGATTCTGTTTAAATGACCAATACTTTTTGAAATTGATGTAATTAGTTTCAAGATTCATAGATTCTGTTATCTATGTAGACAGAATGGTCATGTATATTTTCTATTAGTTGAGTTTTTACATCTTTAGAAATGTAAAATTCAGTATAGTTTGAAAGCGGCACAATTAAAAATTAATTTTCTAACAAAGTTGGGAGGTTTGATGGTTGTTTAATTTCATTTTGTGTGTACTCTGCTTACCTCTGTAGCATGCTCAATAAACACTTCTGTAGCTCTGTATTCACCTTTTCTGTCTCTCTCTGCTGCCTTTTCTCTCTTCTCTTTGTTTTCACTCCACTGTGCTTCTGAATTCATGTTTATTCTCTGCCAGGGTGGGAAAGGAGTAATGATACCATTCTATGGCTTTATACCATAAATAAATCTAGATGCTGTGAAAATATACCAGCTGGGGTTTTTTTGTTTGTTTGGTTTGGTTTGGAATTTGTTTTATTTTTGTTATTAAAATTGAAAGATGGTAACTGCTTTTCAAGAGGACACAAATTATAAACATTTCCCACCCTGTTAAAATCTACTGCTTTAAAAACTTTAACTTACTGTAGCTTGTTAATTCTATCTCTTTTGTTATTTTTGTTTATATTTTTAGTTTTCTGTTTTGTTTTTCTAGTAGAATTTTGCACTAATAGATCTTTTGGATTTGCCATGCTCTCTTGCTGCAGTTTCATCTTTCATCTTTGTGTCTGCTAAAGATTTCTTACTAATCTTAGACTACTTGTGAATGTCCCAAAAAACCCCAAAACACCACAAACAACTCAATAAGTTGTTAGTATTATAAGATAACTTTCCAAATACGTTCTTTGCCTTGAGTTGCAACAAAAATATTTGGGTGTTTGAAAACTTAGAGTAATTTTATAATTTACATTTTATAAATGGAGATGCTTGTTGGTTGGGTTTTTTTTTTAAAAAAATAGGATTACTTTTAGGGAGCTCTTTGTATTACTCAAAATATTTTTCTAAACAGCTATATTTATATCAGATACTTTTGGAGATATTAATGTTTCTTATATTGGTTCTCTTGTAAATTATCAAAAATTACCAAAAAAATCATAATTAAAAAACTTAATGGAGGAGCATGAAATAATATTTAAACTTGATAGCTCTGGTGTTTTACTGGTAAGAAACTGCACTACAGTCCTGAAGGCATTGGTTCAAATCCACTAGTTGCTTCATGGGGGAAGTATGGGCAGTCTCCTCCCTTGAGATTAAGTGCCTCTGAAAACTCACCTCAGGGTTAGCTATGCATCATTTCTGACTCAATGGTACTCAACAACAACAACAACAACAACATATCTTAAAGACTAGTCACTGGCAAGAAAGAACCATATATAGTAAATTAAATATTTGTTTTATATTTGTATGCAATAGCATAAGGATGATTAAAAAGCTAGATTCTTAAATGTTTTCTTAAAATAGTAAAGTTGCTTCAGTAAGATGAAATAAGTTTTTTTTTTTAAAAATCTTGATTAGTGAATAATTGAATAAGATTTTTAAACTGCGTTACTTAGATGAGGTTATAGGTTAGGGCAAGTTCAGTTTTTCTTACCTTTGAGGAATGGGTACAGTATCTGAAAGGAGACTCCCATCCCCACTTTTTAGATCGTTTTTGTAGATGAGGTGGACTTGGAAGGAGAAACAAAATCTTGAAATATGCAAGTTTTCTGAAATTGGCCCAGTTGCTGGGCTAGGGAATTCCAGGTATCTCTCTGATTATAATTACCTGAAATGAAATTTCTCTCCCAGGAACATAAGTCTTTGACAGTACTCCATCCAATTCAATTGTCCTTTCAAAACTGCAAGTTAGAGAAGGGAATTTCTTTGACAGTTTAGAATTATGTTAACCTAGTTCGTGGCACATAGTAAATGATGTAATAATTGTTCTGTAGAAATAGTAATACCAGCATCATTGTCATTATTGCACTTACATCTCTCTTGTTCTAGGCAAATCATCAGTAAAGTTAATTAAGCCATGATGTATATAAAACATTGTGACCTTGAATACTTAGAATTTATCTTTTTATGTAACAAAACATTTGTTAACATTAAGTTATTTTAGAAATGGGTTTCAAGAGTGAATTCATATGGTCTATATTGGAAAACTTAGTACTTCACTTAATGGACCCCAGAAAGGGTAACAGACTCTTTAAGGAATATATTAACACTTTGGAGGCACTTAGAGGGCTCTCTGGTTGCAATCTCCGGAAAAGAAAGGTGTGTACTCCCCTTAACTTAATTTACAGCCTCAAAACCGCATGGACAGGTGAATGGAAGCTTCACTGCAGTGGGATTTCTTGTTGGTTGTTTTTGAGGTGGGAGGGATCTAGAGGTATTTGTTCAGAATTCAAATTTAACATGAAGTAGATTACTGTGTGGCTTTGCATTAGAGTTGACCCTATACTGCAGAGTAGAAAGATCCCGTAGTTTCCTAGGCTGAAAGCTTTACAGGAGTAGATCATTAGTTATTTTTAATCCTGAGTAGTTGCTAGAAGATTCAAATGGCAAACTTGTTAGTTAGTAGGCACTTAATGATTATACCACTGTGACACTTTAGTAAAAGTATGTAATTGTTTGTGAATCAACCCTGTCCTGTCCCAGTCTCAAAATTGCTGCTGAACTTGAGTCCATTGTAGACACTGTGCCAATCAGTCTTGTTTAGGACCTTCCTCTTTTTGCTGACACTGTGTCTTGGAGAAAGTACAGCCAGAATGCTGTGTGGAGGCAAGGATGAAAAAGCTTCTCACATTACTTTAGGAATGTTGCTAGGAGAGGCTGTGCTAGGAAAGGAGACATCATGCTTAGAAAACTGGAAGATCAGGATCTTCAACTAGATGGGTTAAGACAGTAACTACAGCAGTGGGCTCAAGTGTGTCAGAAATTGAGGATATGACAGCGTTCAGTTGTTCCGTGGGGTGACTGTGAGTCACACTCAGTAATACAGCAGCTGATGACAACAATTAAGCATGCATGACTGGCCCGTGAGGTGAAATCTCACCAACTTTATTTCTGAGGAGCAAGCACTCTGGCTACACTTCTTCCTTAACAGATTTTTGGGTTTTTTTGGTTGATGTGCACTATTCTTTACCAATAACAAAGTTGTATTGTGTTGTTAGTAAAAAAGTTGCTGTGTACCATTGAGTTGGAATGGACTCACAGCTGTCCCTCAAGCAGGTTTTCAGGGCTGTACATACCATGAGAAAGATACTGTCCATCTTTCCTGCAGAGTGGCTCGTGGATTTGATCCACATAGCTTTGGGTTGATAGTGCAACTCTTTACCACTGAGCCCACTCTCAAAGTATAGAAGAAACATAATAATTAGCCCAATTTAGTTTTATTTGGTTGGCCATGTTGCCAAGATAAGGACAAGTTAAATCTCCCAGTCTCTTTTTCCTCTATAAAATTAATGAGGCCAACAGACTCTGCCCTGCCTACCTTGAGTTGGTGGGGAAGCTCAAACAGCATAATTTCAGAAATGCTATACTATTGCATAAGTAAAAATGATACATTGTCACCATCAGACTGACACAGATTTGCCTACAGTAAGCGTAGTTTTATACACGGTAGATCTTTTTATCTTGCTTTACAAGTTTTTAAGTTTATTTTAAAGGTTAGTTTTGTAATTACTGATGTAATTAAGAATTATTTGGTAACCCAGTAACATGGATATGTCATTAAAAACCCCTTAAATATTTTTTTTTAGAAGTTGCTGTGGAATTTGTAGGTAAATCTGATAGTTAAAGTTTTTTAAGACCGAAAGGAGAGAAACCTTCGTAGTAACTGGGATCGTAAAGGGTATTTTCTGGAAGTTTGCAGAAATCTGTCCATCATGGTGACTTTGGTGATATTTGAGATGTTGGTGGACTATCTTCCAGCAACACTTAACCACCACAATTTGACAAACTAACATTGGTGGTGATTAAGTAGAGCATAAATCAATTTTTTTCCTTTCAGAAAGAGCTGTATAGTGATGTACGATTTTTAATATGGCTGGGTATTTGTTTACAAAAAAATGTGATGTCAGAATTCAGAAAAATCTTAAACTTTAAGCCACGGTGTTAGAATACATGCATTAATTGATAAAAATCTTGATTTTCTAATAATCTGTAACCCTAAATATAATATTTATATGCCCTCTAAATAATAATTTTTAGTTTCAGAATTTCATCATTTAGAGCCAGAATGAGTTTATCACATTATATTGGACTGTTTTTAAAATACATAACAGCAATGCCTATATGTTCACTACTCAACCAGTCACTAATGTTTTCCATACTTAATACACAATTTTATTATGATGTTTTGAAAGAAAAGCTTTAGAAACAGTTGAACCTGCTCAGTTATACCTGGCCTAATGTCAGTTCTCCTTTCCTTCCTCAGAGGTAATCTTTACCATTAATTTAGTGCCAGTATGTTCCATGGAGGGCAGGATGGTGAAGCTTCAACTTTTATACTTTGGGCATGTTGCTAAGAGAGTACTTCTTGAAAAAGGGGCATCATCCTTGGAAAGCTGGGGGGTCAACAAAAGAGGAACATCCTCAATGAGATGGAGTGACACAGTAACTGCATTAATGGGCTCAAGTGTGTCAGATGATGAGGATGGCATAGGAGAGGACAGGATTCAGCGTAGGGTTGCTGTGAGTCATACTCTGCACCTAACCACAACTCACCTCCCATGTGAAAGCAAACCTCAAGACATCATAGCAAGAAATGTACTGGCACATTTTCCATATGGTGTTTCACTCTCAATCATACTATTCTCTAATACTACTTGTGCTTACCCTCAGCATTGAAAAGACAGCTCCTAGAACAGCAGTTAGTACCATTGGGGAACAACGTGGACAACAGAATCTCTAGATGTACCTCAGACTTATTGGGATCCCCCACCGCCCCAAAGGTGATAATCTTTCGCACTGGTAAATTTATCTGAGATAATGATTGTTAAACACCAAGGAAGAATTATAGAACTTAAACAACTGAAGATACCTAGTAACCCCTTGTTTTGAATAAAGAACAGTTGTAGAGGGAAATGAGTAACACATTCATTATGACTTGGCATTCGAAGTTTGGTCCTTAGATCCAGTATGTCATAGAAAGAAAACATGTTAGTTACTTACAAATTAGATGTACTGCATTTATACTTTGTTTTTAAGTTGATAACTTTTTACCACAATTTAGTACTACTCAAATGTAAAAGACTTTCATGGATTTTGTGTTTTTTGATGCTTTGGGGGTTATGACTACATATTAACAATCTACACCCTGACTTTTATTGTATTGTGTGATACAATAAAATAATGCCCTTGGGTCCTTTAAGGAAATAGTTTTCCTATTCACTGAACACTCAAGTTCCTTTCTCTCACCATTACCATGACATAGTTTTAAGAGATGGAAGATCTAATGAGCATTCTTGAAGTGATTACTGATACTCTTGGAGTTTGCTCTAAATTTCCAGAGAGATTTAGTCCTGCAATAGTAATCCCCACAGTTTGTCTTTTTCTTTTTCTTAAAGTACTGAGCCCTGTTCTCTATTGTCCTGTCTTAGTGGAGTATTTCCTGCTTACCACTCCCACCATTGCTGTCTGACCCTTGTTGCTGCTTTAGCTGTTCATCACTTTACTCTGTTTATTTCTCTTTTCTCCATTTTCCTAATTTCTTCTTTGCAATTATGTTTCTGGCTCCTTTACCTTGGAATTAATAACCATAACAAACCAACTGTTATTTTTTACTTCTAGTTAATGAGAGGGCATCATGCATGGTACGTTGTATTTCATTCTGATGATTTACTATATTCATGTGTTTCAGGCTAAAAATCACTATTTTGTTTCTTAGCTTCTGGGACTGTAACCATTACAGTGAAATCACTAAGTGTCTCCAGAAAGTTGAAGCATTTCTCAGTAATGTATTCATTTCTACGAAAGTGAAAAGAATTCATCATTTACCTTTGGTTTGGGGAGAGTGGTTAAAAAACTCTTTTGGGGAGATCAGTTTTAAAAACTAACTGCAATTTGTGCAATGATTATTTCTAAAAGTTAAAGCATTGGGCAAAAGAGTATCTTACATCTTTTAAATACAACAGTAAAAGCTGCAGAGAATGTAACTCCTGTGCATGCATAATATATTAAATATTTTTGTATTGGAATAAGCATAATGATCAATATTCGATTCAAAACTCTTGTTAACCACTAATTAGGTGAGCTTTAAAAGCCTTCATTTTGTCACGCAATGGAGACATATACTTTGCTCTTTTGTATGAAACTCAGTTGCATTTCCTTGGTATTATTTCCCCTCTTTTACTGTAGAGAGATTTTTTTTCTCTGTAACATGGAGATTCTCATTGTCACTTCCCGTTCTCTACCCTAAATAGTGACTTGACTTCTTGAAAATAGCCACATGGTAAAAAAATGGCATAGAGCCTATTAGCTGAAAGTTTAGTAGTTAAAATCCAATCAAAGGCACCTTGGAAAACAGATCTGACATTGTGTTTTTGAACAATTTTAAAGTAGGAAGCCCACGTCTACCCTGGAGAACCAGTGGAGCCAAAATCAACAGCAATAATTTAAGCATCAGGAAGATACTTATTGGACACTTTTAATGCATGGTGGAGAATACAAAGATGACTAGAATGGCAGTTACTCTAATATTTTGAAAATGCACATTTGTTCCAACATAGTTGATATTTTAGAGGGCAGTTTGAGCCCTCTCAAGTGAATTTCTGAAAAACTGAACAAAAGAAAACGAGCCCTCTGTGTAGGAATACACAGAGTAGACTTGGAACATCTATCAACTCAGTTCTCAAGTGTTAGGAGCCACTCTCATTCACATCCCTTGTTAACAACTGTGTCATTTCAAGTAACCTTGTTTCTAATAACAGCTCAACACTTCAAATTGGCCACTTCCGTAAGATTCAAAATCATTTTTGCAAAATAAAAAGAGTTCATTCTATCTATAAATTTCTTAACAGTTCAGCATATTTAAAACTGCTGTCAGTTTTACTAACTCTGTGTGCTGTCAGTTTTAAGTTTGTGTCTGAGAAAGTTTATTAATGGGCCCTAAAACCCCTTTTCCTCATAAACTTGAGATTCTTACACATGATTTAAGAATGTTTTGGTAAGCATGCATAGCAGACTATTTTCAAGAAGTTTTAATTGTCATAAAAGTGTCAGTATATTTCCTTTTGTTTTCTAGTCAGTTTCAACTTTAGCACCATCAGGTTTCTCAGGCTTAACAGAAACCTGCCACTTCATCTTTTTCCCACTAAGTGACTGGTGAGTTTTATCACCATTCCAGTTAGTAACCTAGCATGTAACCCACTATACCAAGTCTGTGTATGTTAAGTGTTGTCGAGTACAAGTCATAGTGATCTATGAGCAAGAGATTAAATTCTCCAGTCCTGCACCATCCTTACTTGTTCATGATACTTGGGTCCATTACCACAATCACTATTATAAATCCATCTCAAGTGACTTTGCTGCCCCTCCACTTTTCCTAGCATTATGCCTCTTTCCAAAGACCCTCTCCTAATAATATGTCCAAAATTTGTGAGATGAAGCTTTACCATCTTTGCTTCCAAGGAACATCATTCTGGCTGAACTTTGTCCAAGACACGTTTGCTCTTTTGGCAGTTGGAATATTCAGCACTCTGCAACACTGCAGCTCAAATGTATCAATTCTCTTGTCATCCTTACTCATTGTCCAGCTCTCAGAAGAATAGCCAGTGATTGGGAAGACTGCTCTGAGTCAGGTGTGCTTTAGTCTTCAAACTGATGGCATTGCTCTTTGGAACAGTGGTCTTTCCCAATGCTGTTTGTCTCCTGATGTCCTGAGAGCTGGTACCAATGAAGTTGACACTGGAAACAAAGCAAGGTGAAGTGGTTGGCAATTTAAATCTTTTCACCGTCTGTCATGATGTTGCCTTAGGTATGGTGGTGAGGATTTTCTAAGCTGCAGTCCTTGTGTGGTAAGTGTATCAAAATCTCACTTTTAGCAAACAAGGTGATGGCAGGTTGTTGAGTCTACAATCTTGATGCCACGTTCTATATAGAAAAGTCCAGCTATTAAAATTACTTGCTTAGATGGAATAAGTGTGGAGAGTGGATACAGCTCTGATGCACACATTTCCTGATTTTAAACGATGAGATTGTTAACAACTTGAGTCTGCTTGACTCCACTCATGGCACCAGTAGCCAGGAAATTAGAAAAACGTATTGCGATGGGAAAGTCGGCTGTTAGGGACCTCTCCAGGGTACTGAAGAGCAATGGTGTCACTCTGGAGACTAAGGTGCATGTGATACAGGCTATGGTCTTTGCAATAACTTGTTATGCATCGGAGAGTTGGACAGTGACTAGGAAGAATAGGAGAAATGATGCCTTTGAGTTGTGATGCTGGAGAAGAGTATTGAATGTATCATGGACTGCCAAGAAAACAGATTCATCCTGGAGAGGGTTAAACCAGGTTGCTCCTTGGAGGCAAGCATTCTGGGACTTCGTCTGACATATTTTGGACATGTTGTAAGGAGGAACAGGTCCTTGGAGAGGGACGGCGCAAGAGGGGAAGACCCTCTACGAGGTGGATTGATTTCAGTGATGGGTAATCGGAATGGGTGTGTCAGAGGCAGTGCAATTGGCACAGGATAGAGCAGGGTTTAGGGCTGTTGTACATAGGATCGCTATGAGTCGCAATCGACTCAACGGCACATAACAGTATTTCCTTGCTTTGGACAGCAGCAGCTTGGTCTAAGTATAGATTTTGTATAAACATAATTAAGTGTTCTGGAATTCCCATTCTCAAGGTTAGGCGTAATTTGTTATGATTCACACAGTCAAATGCCTTTTGCATAGTCAAGAGACTTTCTGGTATTTTCACTTTCAGTCAGGATTCATCTGACCTCAACAGTTCTATCACTGATGCCACAGCCACTTCTAAACCCAGTTTGAACTTCTGGTAGTTTTCTGTCAGTGTGCTGTTCTAATCCTTTTTGGATAATTGTCAAGATTTTGCTTGCTTGTGGTATTAATGATACTGTGGAATGTGGATTCTGTTGGATCAATTTTCTTGGGAATGGAACAAATACGGTTCTCTTCTAGTCAGTTGCCCAGTAAAAATGCAGCCCTAGACCAGATAATAGGATGTGTGGTTGAATGTGATTATTAATAGGGAGCTGCAGCCCTGAAGTTTTTGGGTTGTATCACCAGTTGCTCTGCGGGAGAAAGTTGGGCTTTCTGTGTGATTTACTTCCTCTGAAAACCCACTGAAGGGTCAGCTGTTGATCAGTTCTGATTTGATGGTAAACAACTGCATTAATGATGGTAGCTTACACAAGGCACATAGCTACCTGATTCTATTTTTCTCATCTGCGAAAAGGAGCTGATTTTTTTTATTTCAAGTTCCACTGGGCCTTTAGTTTCAAGATTTAGATTTTTATGAAAATTCCTTTAAAATATTGTTAGACTGTTAAAGGGGAAGAGATTGTTAACAGTTTTCTGCTTTCTCAGCTCTACAATCAACATTCTTGGCATGAGCAGTCAGGAAATAAAAGACAAATTGCACGAGGAAAATCTGTTTTCAGGGTACCTCTACACAGTGCTGAAGAGCAACAATGTCCATCTAGAGAATTAAGATGCACCTGATCCAGGCTGTAATCTTGACAGCTACTTACTAGGCATCAGAGAGCTGGACAATAACCAAAGATGTAAGAAGAATTGATGCCTTTTTATTTGTGGTGCTGGAGAAGGGTATTGAGCATACCATGACTGCCAAGAGAACAAACAGGTCTTCCTTGGAGAGCATGAAATCAAGTTGCTCTCTGGAAACAAGAATCTGAAGCTTCATCTCATATAATTTGAGCTTGTTGCCAAGAGGAACCAATCCTTGGAGAAGGACATCATGTTTAGAAGCGTGGAGGGACAGTGCAGGAGAGGAAAATTCTGCATGAGATGAATTGACACAGTAACTGGGGTAAAGAGGTGCATCAGAGACAGATTGGCTCAGAAAAGAGCAGGTTCATAGCTATTGTGTATAGAGTTGCGAATGAGTTGTAATCTACTTGACAGCACATAAAAATGTCTACTTGATGTTGAGATATAATTCACCCTGAAGGCAGTAAGTCTGGATCTTCTACAGCCAGTGTTTCATATCCTCACTTTCAGCAAGCCAAGTTGTGTCATTGGTGGTTGGAAAGATGGTTTTAAACAGCCACACCTTAGTCCTTAAACTGGCATCATTTCTCTTCAGGAGTTTGGGGAACTTCTGACAGCAAGCTTTCCCAGTGCAGATTGTTGATGAGTTCCTCCAATCCTGTTGCCACATCTTTCTTCAGTCCAGGTTCACAAATTATTTGCTCTGTGTACAAAATTGAATAAGGATGAAGAAAGACTAAAACCCTGACACACTACCCGATTTTAAACCAGGCAGTATTCCCTTACTCTGTTCAGACAACGGTTTCTTGATCTAAGTACCGATTCTGTATGAGCACAATTAAATATTTTGGTATCCGTTTTTCCTCAATGTTATCCACAACTTTTTTATGATCCATGTCAAATGACTTTTCATAGTCAATGGAACACAAATAGACATTCTTCTGGTTATTCTCTGCTTTCAGTAAGTCATCTGACATAACCAGTGATATCCCTGGTGCCATGGCCTCTTCTAAAACATGCTTGAACTTCTGATAATTGCCTGCCAATGTATTATTCAGGCTGTTTTTTAATGCAACAGTCAACATAAGGATAGAAGAGAAAGGATTAAAGCTGTCTGATTTCATCTTGCTTGAATGAACCTTGGGTACAGTAGTCAGGAAATCAGGAGACTTGTTGGGCAAATTGCTGTCAGGGACCTCTCCAAAATGCTGGAGAGCAATGATGTCATTTTGAAGACTAAGGTGTGCCTGATCCAGGCCATTGAGTCCCAAGTCTTCTCAATCACCTGCTACACATCAGAGAGCTGGACAATGAATAAGGGTGACAGAAGCATCAAAGCCTTTCAGTTGTGATACTGGAGAAAAGTACTATCCCATGGACTGTCAAAAGAACAAACATATGTCTTGGAAAATGTGCAGCCAGCATGCTCCCTGGGGGACATGTAGCTAGGTGAAAACTATTCCTTAGAAAGGAACATCATACTTGGAGAGATGGAGGGTCAGCGGAGGCGAGAAAGACCCCTAATGGGATGAATTTATACAATGATTGCCACAACGAACTCAGGTGTGTCAGAGGATGGCACAGGATAGGGCAGAATTCAGATCTGCTGTTCATGGGGTCAACAGGAGTCATACTCGACCTGATGGCACCTAACAACAACAATGACTACTTGAGTCTTTTGAGTGATGAAGAAGCTTAACTGCTCATCCATTAACCAACAGATTGGTGGTTCTAACCCACCAGATGTACTTTGGAAGAAAGATCTGGTAATTTACGTCTAAAAGAGCACAACCACTGACAACACAGCAGAGCACAGTTCTGTGAGGCAACATGTGAGGTCACTAGGGTTCAGAGCTCACTGAGTCCAGGACAGCCAAAAACTCGAGTGATACAAAAAGCACCTTTTGGACTAAGCAGTTTTAAAGTGAAATGCTTGCAGGATTATTTTCTGAGTCTGAGCTGGGTTTTTGTTAGTGTTTTTACCTTAAGGCCCATGCTCTTGCCCCTCTGTCCCACAGTGAATAACACAGTGCATAAATTGTGATTAATGAATTCTCTTGAAGTTTCCTTTTGTGTTTTAAAAGAATTGAATTTACCTTTCTATAGAAATTTGCTGCCGTTGTATGGATCCCAGTGCATAGAGACCCTCCATTGGGCTTTTGAAGCTGTAAAACATCACTGGAGGAGACAGCCCATCTCACTTCCTCAGGTCAACTGGTGTATTCAACTGGCAAAACTTTTAATTACCAGCCCAATATGTTACATACTGTGCTATCAGGACTCCTGTGTGTTTATAAAATCAGGTATAAAAGAGTGCAAAAATGGTAGATTTCTGCTTAAAGAATCTATTTTTGTGTAAAACATCCATTAAGCTTTCAAATGTAAATTTTATAAGTTGCATTGCCATATCAAAGGCAAGTAATTTGACTCCACCAGCTGCTCCAAGGGAAAAATGTTCTATTTCCCATGTGATTTATAGCCTTTGAAAACCTGCAGGAAGGTCAACTAGAAGGGGTTCTGACTTGAGGGCATTGAGTGAGTTTGGAAACATTTTGGAAGGAGCTCTGTTGGCTTACTATTGGTATGAAGATTCCTAGTTACCAAGTGCTGCCATAACTGAAATACCCTAAATGGATGGCTTTAACAAACAAATTTCTTTTCTTCCAGTATATTTTTACTGTCAGATTGAAACTGACTCATAGCTGACCTTGCAATGCTGCTGGTATAGTTCATATTTTAGCAGACACCTAACCATGAGATCAGCAGTTCAAATCCACCAGTGACTCCACAAGTGGAAAAAAGGGGGCCATATCCTCATAAATGAGCTCTGGTGGCCTACTGGATAAGGAGTTGCACTGCCAAACTGAAGGCAAGTAGTTTGAATCCTGCAGCTGCTCCGAGGTAGAAAGATGGACGACTTCTTCCCATTTGTGATTTCTAGCTTCTGAAAACCCTGTCAAGGATCAACCAGGAGTTGGTTACAACTCAACAGCACATAACAGCAACCACCTCTTAGAAAGGTTTCATTTTAGAAATGATGGAGGATTGCTATGGCTTAAAACTGACGATGATAGGGAGTTTAGTTTGCAGTTTAAGCATTTTGAGAAGCCCTGTGGTAGCACAGTGTTTAAGTACCAAGGTCAGTGGTTGGAACTCACCAAGTGATCCATGGAAGGAAAAAGTGGAAGTCTTTCTACAAATTTTCCCAGCCTGAGAAACCCTGTGAAGCAGTTCCAACTCTGTCCTATACAGTCCCTGTGAATTGGAATCAACACGAGGGCATCAGGTTTCACTACTATGGGTTAAGCATCTAACAGTTTCTTCCTATTGTTGTTTGTCATTACATGCCATCAAGTTGACTATGACCAATAGAAATCCCATGAACAATGGCTCTTTCCCTGTCCTGAGCCAACTATACCATTTCATACACACTTGACCGTGTTGCCACAGTCACTGCCTCTTAGAAGGTCTTCTCTTGTGCTGTGCCTTTACCTTTCCAAGCAAGACGTCCTTCTCCATGGACTACCTCCTCCTGATAACCTAATCAAAGTATGTGAGATGGAGTTTCATTATCCAAGCCCCTAAGGAGCATACTGCTTTCACCCTCTCCAGGGCATACCTTTCTGTTCTGACAGTCCATGATATGTTCAATACTCTTCTTCCTCACCACAACTCAAAAGCATCAATTCTTCTGCCATCCTTATTCACTGTCCACATCTCAGATGCATGCACAGCAAGCAATAGAAAAGATTATCACTTGGATCAGATGTACCTTAGTCTCTAGACTGACATTGTTGCTTTTTAGCAGTCTGGAGAGTCCCTTGAGAGAATATTTTTTTCCATTGTAACTTACCTTTTGATTTCCTGACTACTGATGTCGAAGATGTTGGTGTGGATCCGAGTAAGATGAAATCATTAACAAATCCTTTTTCCATCTATCATGATGCTGGCTATTGGCCTGGTGTTAAGTATTTTTGTCTTCTCAATGTTGACATGAAGTCTATACAAAGGGCTGTAGTTTTTGATCTTTTGTGGCAAACACTTCAAGTTCTCACTTATGCCAAGCAAAGTAGTAGCTGCATAATGCAGGTTGTTGATGAATCTTCCTCTGAACCTAATGTCACATTGTTTTTCATAAAGTGTGGCTTCTTAAATGGTCTATTCATCAAATAAATTTAAAGTGTACAGAAAAGGGTACTTCCCTGAAGCACTGCTTTCTTGACTTTGAATCATGCAGTGTTCCTTTGCTTGGCTTGGACAGAAGCTTCCTCATTTAGATATAGGTTTGGCATGAAAACAACTGAGAATTCTGGTATTCCCATTCTTGCCAACATCAGCTATACTTTATAGTGATCTACACAAATGTTTTTTTTCTTTTTAAAAAACTTTATACTGGTTTGCTTACAAAGCTCATATACATTGTTTTCAAACTAGATATTTCCTATTTCCTTTACCCATGCCTCCTTCCACCCATCAGATTGTGTGACCCTATGATTATCCCCTAAATAGCAAAAAATAAGGCCCCAGGAATAGATGGTATACCAATTGACATATTTCAGCTAACAGATGCTGCCTTGGACGTGCTCACCAAGTTGTGTCAAGAAATCTGGAGAACAAGCACTTGGCCAACTGACTGGAAGAGTTCTGTATTTGTTCCCATTCCAAAGAAAGGTGACTCAACAGAGTGTGGAAACTATAGAACAATATCTTTGATTTCACATGTAAACAAGATTCTGCTGAAGATTATCCAAAAACAACTGGAACAGCACATTAGCAGAGAACTGCCAGAAGTCCAGGCTGGGTTTAGAAGGGGTTGTGGTACTAGGGATATTGTAGCTAATGTTAGATGGATCTTGGCTGAAAGCAGGGAATACCAGAGGAATGTATCTGTGCTTCATTGACTATGCAAAGGCGTTTGACTGTGTGGATCATAACAAACTGTGGCTGACTCTGAGAAGAATGGGAATCCCAGAACACTTGATCATGCTAATGCGAAACTTATACTTGGACCAAGAGGCAGTCGTCAGAACAGAGCAAGGAAACACTGCATGGTTCAAAATTGGGAAGGGTGTATGCCAAGAATGTGTCCTATCTCCATACCTTTTCAATCTGTATGCAGAACCGATCATCTGGGAGGCTGGACTCTATGAGGAGAAATGTGGCATCAGAATTGGTAGAAGATCCATAAACCATCTGCGTTATGCAGATGACACAACCCTGCTTGCTGAAACTGAGGAGGACCTGAAGCGCTTGCTGCTGAGGGTCAGGGACTGCAGCCTTCAATATGGATTGAGGTTCAATGTCAAGAAGACAAAGATTCTCACCACTGGACCAATTGGCAGCATCAGGATGGATGGTGAAGAGATTGAGATTGTTCACAGCTTTAGTTTGCTTGGCTCCACAATCAACACTCTTGGCACCTGCAGCCAGGAAATTAAGACGTATTGCCTAGGGAAAGTCTGCTGTTAGGGACCTCTCTAAAGTACTCAAGAGCAACAGTGTCTCTCTGGAGACAAAGGTGCGTCTGGTGCAGGCCATGGTCTTTGCAATCACTTGTTATGAATCAGAGAGCTGGACAATGACCAAAGAGGATAGAAGGAGAATTGATGCCTTTGAACTTTGGTGTTGGAGAAGAGTGCCGAAGGTGCCATGGACTGCTAAGAGAACAAACAGATTCATCCTGGAGAGGGTTACACTGGACTCCTCCTTGGAGGCAAGGATTCTGAGGCTTCGTTTGACATACTTTGGTCATGTTGTAAGGAGAGACCAGTCCTTGGAGAGGGACATCATGCTTGGGAGGGTGGAGGGCAAGCGCAGGAGGGGAAGGGCCTCTGGGAGATGGATTGATTCGGTGACTGGGGCAATCGGCATGAGTGTGTCGGAGCCAATGAGATTGGCACAGGACAGAGCAGAGTTTAGAGCTGTTGTACATAGGGCAACTCGACGGCACATAACAACAGCAACACCACCACTCATTCTCACCTACCCCACCCTCATACATGTTTTATTAGTTATCTTTCTACAATAATGGTCTTAGTATTTGTCCTTGTGAGAGTCAGTTAATTCCCTCTCAAGTTGTGTTTACACAAATGCTTTTGTATAGCCAATAAAACACAAATAAGATTATTTATGGTACTCTCTAGTTTTAGCCAAGATCCATCTGCCATCAACCAGGATATCCCTGGTGCTATGACCTCTTTTAAATCTGGCTTGTATTTCTGTCAGTTCTCTCTTGATGTACTCTCCTGGTCAGTTTTGGGTACCTCCAGCAAAATTTTGCTTGCATGTGATATTAATAATATTGTTTGATAATTTCCACATTCTTGTGGATCACTTTTCTTGCAAATGATAAATATTAATTTCTTCCAGTCAGATTGCTAGATATCTGTCCTCCAGATTTCTTGACACAACTTGGTGAGGATCTCCAGGGCTAGAACTATTTGTTGAAATATGTCAGTTGTTATTCCATCAATTTCTGGGACTCTCTTCCCACCCACCCCCAATGTTTTCACAGAAGCTTTAACTTCTTTCTTTCTTACCAATGGTTCTCGATCATATGCCACATCCTGAAATGGTTCATGTCATCTAGTTCTTTTTGGTACACTGACTCTGTACATTATTCCATCTATTGATGTTTCCTACATCTTTCAAGATTTTGCCCAAAGCATCTTTAAATATTACAACTTGAGCTTGAATTGGTTTTTCAGTTCCCTCAGCTTGAGAAATTCCTGAGCAAATTTTTCTCTCATAATTTCCTGACTCCAGCTCTTTGCTTATTTTGTTATAATGTGTGAAATAAGAAAATAAAGAATTATTAGGTAGTTTTTATGAGTTTCTTAAAATGTCAAAACTAAGGGAGCTCTGGTGGCCTAGTGGCAAGAAGCTGCATTTCAATCCTGAATGCTCACAGTTTGAATCCACCAGATGCTGCTGGAGAAGGAGGGGCAGTCTCCTCTGGTGCTAGTCAAATCCTATTAGACAGCACACAACAACAACAACAAAATATGTCAAAACTAAGAGGACTAATATAGTATGCTCAACTTTTAGCAATTATGAAAAAAAATTCTAGAAGGTGGTTGTATTTAAAGGTTAATTGACACAGACACAGTCCATAGTATATTTTGCTACAAAAACTAAAATTCCACATGTCTCCAGAGGTTCAAATCCACCAATTGCTCCAAAGGAGAAAAATAGTCTCCTCCCATAAGATTTTCAGCCTTTGAAATAGGCTCAAAGGCGGTGAGTAAATGGGTGTAAAAAGAGCAAGGACCATATGGGGAGTGCCATATTTGACCTTTACCAACTTCACAGAGAGAAATTGTCCCTGTCCATAACATCACTAACACAAAAGAAGTTTCCAAGAGGTCAGACATGTCTCACAGGCTCCCATGCCTCATTCTACTCATCTCAATACCAATCATAACGCTTTGGTGCATCCAAAATATGACGAGGTAGATTACAGACCACAAAGAACCAAACTGGGGAAGTCAAAAGGTTGTTGTTATATGCTGTCGAGTCACCTGCAACTCATAGCAACCACATGTACAACATCCCTAAACCCTGCTTTATCGCTTGCCAATCTTGTTGTCTCCAATATGCCTATCCCTGTTACCCCGGTGATTGGATTAATCCATATCATGGAGGGTCTTCCTCTGCTATGCTGTCTCTCCACCATCCCAAGCATGAGTCCCTCTCCAAGGACTGGTCCTGCCTTGAAACAAGTCCAAAGTATGTCAAATGGAGCTTCAGAATCCTTGCCTCCAAGGAGCAGCTTGGCTTCACCCTCTCCAGGAAGAACTTGTCTGTCAAAAGTTATAATTCAAATTAACAACAGTATACAATCAAGACAGCTCCCAAGATGTGCATGCAGGCACCCCAGCCTTTACCTTCCTGGCTCTAAGAATTCCCAAATTCTCAGTCCTTGCAATATTGGCTTCCCCCCACAATTGTCCAACAAAGTTCTCAGTTCTACCAATATTGGTTCTTCCTCCTCAGGGTCTTATTTCACATCAATTCTTTAGTTTAGCCATGGTGGCTGCTGCCATTCAGAAGCATGTCCTACATTGGACTGGGAAGGAAGGGGCATGTGTGTGTATCTTCTCTGGCAAGAGGAAGAATTATCTCTCTACAGATAGAGCTCTTCAATATATTGGCAAGACTAGCCAATCCTCTTGTAAATTATTGAGACTGGCCAATACCCTTGTGGAATGATAGATAGCCAATCCCTTGGTGTATAGACCAACACACTTAATTCATATAGTCCCACTCATCAACATAGTAATATCAAATAATGGTTGTCATTGTGTGTCGTCGAGTCACCTGCTACTGATAGCAAGCCTATGTACAACAGCTCTGAATCCTTGACTGTCCTAAGCTAATCTTACTGATTCTGACACACCAAACCCCATTGCCCCAGTTACTGTATCAATCTGCCTCACTCAGGATTTTTCTCTCCTGTCTTGTCCCTCTACCCTACTGAGCATGATGTCCTTCTCCAAGGATCGGTCCCTCCTGGCCACGTGCCCAACATATGTGAGATGGAGCTTCACATCAAATAAGGGCTAGAGAAGTCACACTAAAGATAAACTCTATAGTGGGTTACAGGAAGGGGAGCGGGAATAGAATCTTGATGCCCTTTGGAATTTTAATAAGAAAAGCTGTCTGAATAGAAGTCAAATGCTAAGGTAATTTGAACTCGTTGTTTTAACATCAGTGGAGATCAAATAAGGCATGTAAACAATTATTGATACAATTTTTCAAGTTTGTTAATCAGAGATGTTTCTTGTCTCCTTAGCTTAGACTTGATGAATTTATCATGTGCATGAAAAGTATTTTTAAATTTGTTTTTATTTTTGAAGTTTTATTATAATTTTTAAAAGCACTTAAATAAAACTACATTTATTTAACCATGTCTATCAAACAATTGTATAATTTTTGTGTATTATATTCTTAAAAAATAAGACTCAAGGCTTCCAAAAACACTCTCCTGTTGAATACTATTAAAAGAAAGACCTTTATTCAATACGGATGTCATTCTCATAAACTTTTCCATCCAGTTAGAACTGATTCATAGCTGACCCTCCAGCAGTTTTTCTGAGGCATTAAGTGGCATGGGAGAAGATTGCCCATCTTTCTCTCTCAGAGATGCTGGTGGATTTGAACAAGCGCTTTTAGGCTAGCAGTGCAAATACCCCAAGGAATAGGCTACCAAAGCCCTCTAAGAACTCATTATCTGGTACTTAATGATAGGGGGCTCTGGTGTCATAGTTTGTAGCTAGTTTGCTGCTCATCCAAAAGCAGAGTCTCACTGGGGGCCCGAATCTACCAGCAGCTCAATAGAGGAAATACAGGTATTCTCCTTCCATGATATTTACAGACTCCAAACTAATGGAGCATTGCTATGAGTCAGAACCAAACACTACGGTGTTAAGTTTGAGAGAATTTTGGTACTGTATGATGAAAATTGGACAAAGCCATGGAATAACATGCTGCATGCTTTTGGATTATCTCTCTTTTTAAAATAACAGTTCAAACTTGTTTCCTTTAAAACAAGCACAGATAAATCATACGAGAAACACAAACTACAAATTTTATGGTTACAATATAGTATTTTACACAAAATTTCAAAGTCATTTTGGGCTTATTTCAAGGAAGTAAAAAATATATTGGTTCACACTCATGCTCTTGAGGCTGCTGTTTTGGTTTGAGATATCTTAGAACTACTAAGAATAGTAAAAAAAAAAAAACAACCCTAAATGTGAATGTCATTAATGATCGTGTTAATCAAAAGAATTAATGTAGATAGGGCAAAGACTCCTTTGTAAAAACTATTTTACCATTTAAAAAAGTGTCAAGCCCTGTAGCAGGTTTGAATATGACTTGCTATTAAAAGTTCCCGTTAACAGAAATTTATCTTTTAGATATTTCAAGTAGAATTATGCATACTCTATATCCTTGAGTTGAGGACCACACACAAAACAAGTTTAAAGATTGAAGATTCGATATATTTTACAACTCCTCGGTCTCTTTATTTCCTATCTACCTCATTTTACCACTTTGTATAGAAAAGCACATGTAATTGAGTTTAATGAGACTGATAAGAAATAAAATAGATAAATAATTAAGTTTTAGAATAGAATTCCCAAAAATCTTTAAGAACCATTTTATTTCTGATGAATGACTCACTATACCTACTGAGAATTATTCTTAACCAATATCGTGATCTCTTTTCCTCAGATAATACATCTTATTTTTATTCATCATTCTTAATGAGGATGCCTTTTAGTCTAGGTATAGGTTTCACATGAGCACAAGGAAATAAACACTACATGGTTTAAATTAAGAAAGAGGTATGCTAAGTAGTTTGTATCCTCACTTTATACCTATTCAATTTTTATGTTGAGTAAATAATTTGAGAAGCTGGACTTGATGAAGAAAATATGGCATCAGGAGCGGTGGAAGATTCATCAATAACTTGCATTATGCAGGTGACACAGCCTTGTTGAAAATGAGGAGTACTTGAAGAATTTGTTGCAAAAGATCAAAGAATACAGCGTTCAGTATGGATCACATCTCAATGAAAAGAAAACAAAAATTCTTTTCTCTGGATTGATAGGCAACATCATGAGAGATGGAGAAGAGACTGAAGTTGTCAATAATTTCATCTTTCTTGGATCCACAACCTCTTGATAACAGTCACACCACCAACAGTCAGGAAATCAGGAGATGTGTTACATTGGGAAAGTATACAGTCAAGGAGCTCTCCAAATTATTGAGGAAAAATGATTTCAGTTTGAGGACTAAGGTGTTTCTGATTCAGGCTATGGCCTTTTTAATCATTTGGTATGCATCTGAGAACTAGACAATGAATATGGACGACAGAAGAAGAATTGAAGCCTTTGATCTGTGGTGTTGGAGAATATTGAATAGCCCACAGATTGTCAAAAGGACAAAGAAGTATGTCTTGGAGAAAGTACAGCCAAAATGGTCCTTGGAGGCAAAGATTTTGAAGCCTCTTCTCACATACATCAGGCATGTTACTAGTAGGGGTTATTCATTGGAAAGGGACATCAAGCTTGGAAAAGTGGAGAGTTGGCAAAAGAGAATAAAACTCTCAACCAGTAGATTGATACAGTGACTGACTGATGCAATGGGCTCTAGTGTGTTAGGAAGGAAATACTAGTATGGCACAGGATAGGACAGAATCCAGATGTATTGTTCAGAGGATCACTATGGGTCAGGCCAGATTGAACTCGATCACACCTAACAACAACAACAACAACAAAGAGGATGATATAGGAAGCTGATATAGAGGTTCAGATCCGAATTCAGTAACTAAAAAAAAACTGTCTGATTTTGGACATATAATTATTATTGAGGTAATTTAGTTTGATTAATGTGTTTGAAAGTACCTATCTAAGCAAATCAAGAACTCTTACTTGTTCTGTATTTAACAGTTATTATATAAATCTCAATTACACTGGCCCAATTCACATGTTTCAATAAGTACCTATCTAAGCAAATCAAGAACTCTTACTTGTTCTGTATTTAACAGTTATTATATAAATCTCAATTACACTGGCTCAATTCACATGTTTCAATAATTGCAAATTAAGTGACAAAGTTAACCACTCTTTTTTTCTTTCTATTTCATTGGCTTTACTAAATGCTAACTGTGAGTAAATAATATACACAGAGATTAATAAACAGATATTCTCGGCTTTTGTCCTAAGATTAACTACACTGCCTTCTGTTTGGATTGGAAAGCTGATCTATATGGTCCATCATTAACAGCAAACTATCAATAGTTCATCAAAGGAAGATAAAGAGCAAAACTTTCTTAAATCTACTCGTCCTTGCTCTTTATCTGTAAATCTGTTATGCTTTGCAGAATTTTATTTTACTAAACTTTTCCACTCGTGTTTTAATATAAACCTTGTATACTTATCAAAACACCAAAATACATTCTTGTGCTAGAATATCAGAACCTGTTTTCTGCTGTCATCACTCATTTTCCCTTAAGATGAACATGAGAACATGCTTACCTAAGAGGGAAATAAATCTTGAATAAAGATACTAGAGTTTTAAGAAATTACCTACTCAGGTTTCACAAAGCTTAAAAAAATGACACATTTCTAGAAATAGTAATAAGAAAACTGGGGTCTGATTTCTGATAGTTCTGGACTTTTAGCTCTAGCAATTTCCAAAAATTTAGGTAATAATTTCTATTAAGGCATATATATAAAATTCAATGTGCTCTTGCTCAGTTAATTCTTACAGCAATGATGGAATGTAAATTTTTCTCTATGAGAAGTAAATGTTTTTAGGTGCCGCCGAGTCGAGTCTTTTCAGAACAACAGATCTGAACCATGACCTGTCTTGTGCCTCCCACACAATTACTAACACACTTGAGCCCATTGTATTGTGTCAATCTGTCTGGTCGAAGGTCTTCCCCTCTTTCAGTGACCTTCCACCTTTCCAAGCATGATGTCCTTTCCCACGGAATAGCCTCTCCTAATAACATGCCCAAAGTATGTGAGATGATGCTTCAAGATCTTTGCCTCCAAGAACCACTCTGGCCTCACTTTCTCCAAGACATATTTGTTTATTCTTTTGGCAGTTTATGTAATATTGAGCATTCTTCTCCAACACCAAAGCTCTAAAGCTTCAATTCTTCTGTCATCCTTTGTCATTGTTCAACTCTCAGATGCATAGCAAGTGATTGAAAACGCCATGGTCTGAATCAGACAATTAACAATCTCACAAAATTAGTTTTTCTTGTACCTGTTTACTTAAATCCAACATATCTTAATCCTCATCAGTATCAAAATCTTTATTCTGTGTTTGAATCAATAAATGCAATTGAGCAAAAGTTTACTTACAATCTTTCAGATTAATTCAACTCATTGATCCCATAGAAGCATTGTTTAATCACTCTAAGGATCAGGGTCAATCCCCGGCACTATTTTTCTTAGTCTGTGTAACTGCTTACATAGGCTATAGAGAGCTGTGCTGCAAGGCAAAGGTTGGGCCTCTCTTGTGGTCTGAATCCATAAGCAGCTCACTGAAAGAAATATGGGTAATCTCCTCCTGAGCAATATACAGCCTCAAAAACCCAACAGAGGGTCAGCAAGGAGTAATTTCCGATTGAATAATAATGAATGTGTGAGTATATGTATATAAACTTACTTTCGCATTTACGATAGCTAATGTTCTTAAAACTTTACTTTTTTGTGCAATGTTTTTCTTTATACATAGAATGTCCTTAGTTTTCTCTTGCCTAACATGCTGATGCATATTTATCTGTAACACTAAATAAATAGTGTGAGGGAGCTCTAGTGGCCTATTGGCAAGAAGCTGGGCTGCAATCCTGAAGGTGCGCAGTTCGAATCCATCAGATGCTCCACTGGAGAAGAAGAGGCAATCTCCTCCTGTGCCAGTCAGATTCAATTCAACAGCACACAACGGGGGGGGGGGAGGAGAGGAAATACACACACACACACACACACACACACACACACACACACACACACACACACACACACACACACACATACACACACAAACACACCCCCCACCACTAAATAGTACTATGGAATCCTTACTTGATTTCTTATTTGATTCCTGCCCTGTCCTGAGCCAATCTCATCGTCCCTGATAGAGCTACTCCCATTTCTCCAGTCACTGAGTCAATCAAACTCATCCAGGGTCTTCCTCTTCTGCTATGTCCCTCCACCCTTCCAAGCATTATGTCCCTCCCTCTTCAAGGACTTGTCCCTCCTGGACAGATACTCAAAGTATGTTAGATGAAACCTCAAAATCCTTACCTCCAGGAAGCAGCTTGGTTTCACCTTCTCTAGGAAAAATCTGTTTGTTCTCCTGGGCAGTCCATAGTATATTCAACACTCTTCTCTAGCACCACAACTCAAAGGTGTTGATTCTATCATCCTTAGTCATTGTCCAGCTCTCTGACACACAGCAAGTAATTGCAAAGACTATGGCCTGTATCAGGTGCACCTTAGTCTCCAGACTGACCACATTGCTCTTCAGTACTCTAGAGAAGTCCCTGATGACAGACTTTTCCAGCACAATTTATCTTTTGATTTCCTGATTGCTGGTGCCAAAAGTATTGATTGTGGAACAAAGCAAACTGAAGCATACCATGACTTGGTTGGGCACACTTGACATCTTTTCTATTTAGCACTTTGGAGTTGTTTCTGATAGAGTTTCCCAATACAGTATGACTTTTGATTTCTGATTGTTGCTAACATGAGTGTTCATTGTGTTGCTATACAAATTCTAATCATCCTAAAATATGAATATATATTAATAGAGAATGTGGGTGGCTTAGTGGTATGGAGTTGCACCGGCAACCCAAAGGCATGTTGTTCTAATCAGCTGGATGCTCTGAGGGAGAAAAATGGGCAATCTCTTCTTGTGTGATTTACAACCTCTGAAAATCTGCTGGAGGGTCATTTATGAGTTTTTTCCAACTTGACCGTATGTAACAACAAATAGGTAGATGATAGATAGATTGATAGATGATAAACACACACACACACACACACACACACACACACATCTCATTTATGTAATGATACAAGAGTACCTGTGAAGAATAATGTCATAGAAAAAGTGACATTTGATTAGAAGATGGCAGAATTAGTAGTCACTTTCTAGAAAAGAAATTGTTTAAATGGGTATCTTAGATACAGTAAAAGATAGTTTAGAGGTATAGAGGAATGGAAAGATATGCATTTAGCTTATATACATAATGGAGTGCTGGTGATATATAGCAGGTAATGGGATATAGAGTGGGCAAGAAATGAGACTTGGAAAATTAGTTATTTTCTGTAGTACTATTTTAGTGTTCTCTGTAGAAAGAAAGTATATTTAAATAACGCCCTTACATAATCAAAGTTTCACTAGAAATATAACTGATAGGAATGATAAGGATGGTGTGGAGTTTTACTTTTAAATATGATATTCCTAGCCATCTTTTGACTTTGCCAGGTAGATGGGAGGGAATATACTAATGGGACCTGTTAGCCTATCCACAAGGAGACTGGTTATCTACCAATCCAAGGGGATTGGCTTGTCTCTTCATTAAACTGATCAGTCCAGCACTGGGAGAATTAGACCTTTCTCACCTCAGCTAAGAAGAAGGAAGAGAATATAGAACACCCTTTGAGACCAGACATTCTTGCTCCAGCTACACTTACAGCAGACATGGCTGAACCAGAAACTTGACCTGAGGTGGGACCTTGAGACTGCTATACCATTGGAACTGGAAATAAAAAGCCTTTCATCAAGTTTGTTGGACACCTGGGAGTAGGGACCTTACTTTGCAGGACAGAACTTAATGACACTGGCCTAAAGTCATGAACCTTAAGACTGAGATGTCTGTGAACACATTTCAGAAGCCATTCTGACTATATTCTGCTACTAACCTGGATTATAACCTTTTGACTTCTCCAAGGTCTGTGAAGTATTGCACTGGACTTTGGACCCAGTAAAGCAGTAATACTGTGTTGAGATGAGTAGAAAGAGATATGAGAACAGGGGAGACATGTCTGAATTCATGGGAGTTGGTTTTTTGGTATTGATGCTGTTGATGGGGACAGCTCCCCTTTGTGAAGTTGGTAAAGGTCAGACATGGCCATACCCACATGGTCTTTGCTCTTTTTATAGGTGGATAGTAGTGAAGAGAGCCTGGAGGTATTAAGATCAACTGAGACAATGATAAGGCAAAATAAATACTATGTTGTTGTTGTTGTTGTTGTTGTTGTTAAATGCCGGTCGAGTCACTGGCGACTCATAGAGACCCTATGAAAGCGAGTCCTCGATGCTAAATACTATTGTTGTTGATGTTGTTGTGTGCCCTCAAGTCGCTGGCGACTCATAGCGACCCTATGTACAACAGCCCTAAACCCTGCTCTATCCTGTGCCAATCGCACTGTCTCTGACACTCCCATCCCGATTATCCCAGTCACTGAATCAATCCACCTCATAGAGGACCTTCCCCTCCTGCACTGTCCCTCCCAAGCATGATGCCCCTCTCTAAGGAGCGGTCTCTCCTCACAACATGTCCAAAGTATGTTAGATGTAGCCTCAGAATCCTTGCCTCCAAGGAGCCACCCGGTTTCACCCTTTCCAGGACAAATCTGTCTGTTTTCCTAGCAGTCCATGGTATTCTCAATACTCTTCTCCAGCACCACAGCTCAAAGGCATCAATAGAGAGAAAAAAACCCCAATGCTATGAATATAGGCAGTGGTAACGGAGAGGGGGTATGATGATTATTTCAGAGATAGGCTGAAGAAGTAATTAAACAAAAGGATGTGAAGGAGAAGGAAAAATTTATGGCCAGAAGGTTAAGCTATTATTTGTATTTTTTTTTTAAAGTAGCAAAAGGTAATTCTTACAGTTTGGTTTCAGAGTGGAATATTATGAATTGCATATCAGTTTCAAGAACACTTAAGGCATCCATTTAGGTTGCAAAAGCATATATGAAACACAGACAAGAAATGAAAGTGGTGATAATATATTCAGGGATAATGTATTTTGGCCATATCATGCAGAAATAGTTTAAGCAATGGGGAGTGGGTAAAGGTTTTTTTTTTTTTTTAATCTATTTCATGTTCTACTGGTACAGTCTGTCCAAGTAGACTGTGTGCTCATTGAGGACTGAGATTGAGTCACATTTTGTATGCCACTAAAAGCCCAGCAGACAAAAACGATACTTTCAACATGAATGGGTATTTGCTTAAGAACCTTTCCTCCTCTTTGCTCTTTTACATTTCAAGCACTTTTCTTACTTTGCTTACGCACTCTCTGTTCAATTCAGCACAGAGAGTAATTTGGAAAGTAATTTCTGGTAAGGTGCATACTATAATGAAATTCCACCACAGGGAAAAATTTGAATGCTCAGTGAAACTTACTATATAACTCCAGACACAGTTTCACCTTAGAGACTTTTCAAGAGCATGGAAAAGTCACCTTTTTTGAAAAGTAATGTTAATGGTGCATTGTTATGCCTATTGTTCTGCTTTGAAGAACAATGCTAATAAAAAAGGCTACAACATATAACTAGGCACTGTCCGGGAGAGAGTGAAAGCAGGCTGCTCCTTGGAGACAAGGATTCTGAAGCTATGTCTGACATACTTTGGATATCTTGAAAGGGCAGGGACCAGTCCTTGGAGAGGGACATCATGCTTGGGAGGGTGGAGGAACAGTGCAAGAGAGAAAGACCCTCAATGAGATGGATTGATTCAGTGACTGGGCTAATGCGGGTAGGTGAGTCAGAGACAATAAGGTTGGCACAGGATAGAGCAGGGTTTAGGGCTCTTGTACAAAGGGTTGCTATGAGTCACAAGAGGCTTGACAGCACTCAATAAGAACAACATGCACTATATTGGTTTCACTAAATATAAATATTGTCTTAGAATAATAATGGTTATTCTATAATGATATAAATTACTTCTAGATAGGCTAATAACAAGAAAGCACATGCTTTTTAAACTACATACATTCCATGTAGAACCTGAGAGGGCCAAAGATTCTCTAGGCTACTTGTTGCACTTCTAAATGAAAGGTTAGTAGTTCAAATTCACCAGCCGCTTCACCAGAGAAAGAAAGTCTCCTTTTGTAAAGATTTTCAGCCTTGGAAACCCAATAGAGGATTCCTGTGAATTGAAACTAACTTGATGAGACTGAGTTTGGTTTATTCCACATTCTATATGTTGTTGTTGTTATGTGCAATGGAGTCACCTGCGAGTCATAGCAACTCTATGTACAACAGTCCTAAACCCTGCTCTATCCGGTGCCAATCTTATTGTTTCTAACACATTTCCACCTATAATCCTAGTCACTGAATCAATCCATCTCACTGAGGGTCTTCCTCTCTTGCACTCTCCGTCCACCCTCGCATGCTGTTCCTCTCCAAGGACTGGTCCCTCCTGACAACATGCCCAAAGTATGTCAGACATAGCTTCAGAATCCTTGTCTCCAAGGAGCAGCCGGGTCTCACCCTCTCTAGGACAAACCTGTTTGCCTGTTTGTTCTTCTAGTAGTAAATTGTATATTCAGTACTCTTTTCCAGCACCACAGGTCAAAGGCATTAATTCTCCTTCTATCATCCCTTGTCATTATCCAGCTCTCTGATGCATAGCACGTAATTGCAAAGAAGCAGAAGTAGCATCCATTTCCTAAACATGATTCTGGAAACTATGAACTTTGAGAAAGGATAATAGTTATAGAAAGGTTTCAGGTATTTTTGTTCATAGGATCGTTATGAGTCATGCTCGAATTGATGACAACAACAACATGGCATGAATCAGGTGCACTTTAGTCTTTACACTGACTTCATTGCTCTTCAGTACTTTGGAGAGGTCTCTGACAGGGGACTTTCCCGGTGCAAACTGTCTTTCACTTTCTTGGATGCTGGTACCAAGAGTGTTGATTGTGGGGCCAAGCAAACTAAAGCTGCTAACAATCTCAAGCTCTTCACTGTCTATCACGATGCTGCCAATCAGCCCAGTATTGAGAATTTTTGTTTTCTTGATGTTGAGCTTCAATCCATATTTAAGGCTTGCAATCCTTGACCATCTGCAGCAAGTGTTTTGGGTCCTCCTCAGTTTCTGCAAGCAGGGATGTGTCATCTGCATAATGTAGTTTATTGATGATTTCTTCCAATCCTTCCTTGTAGATTTTCAAAGATTCTCACCACTGGGCCAA
>NW_006399770.1:8024839-8035353 GCF_000299155.1 Elephantulus edwardii
AACAACAACAACAACAACTTCTTCCAATCCTGATGCCACACTTCTCATAGAGCCCAGCCTCCTGGATAATCTGTTCTGCACATAGATAGAAAAGATAGAACACACCCCAGGCATACACTCTTCTCAATTTTGGGTCATTTTCAGCAGAATCTTGCTTGCATGTGATATTAAAGATGCCATTAAATAATTTCTGCACTGTATTGGATCACCTTTCTTTGGAATGGGAACAAATATAGATCTCTTCCAGTCAGTTGACCAGGTGGTTGTCCTCCAGATTTCTTGGCACAACTTGATGAGCACATCCAAAGCAGTGTCTGCTTGTTGAAATAGGTCAGTTGATATGCCATCAATTCCTGGGGCCTTATTTTTTGCCAATTCTTTCAGAACAGCTTAAACTCCTTCCTTTACCACAGGCTCTTGCTTATATGTTGTTTCATTTACTTCTTCTGTGTCCATCATTTCCTTTTGGTACAATGACTCTGTATAGACAATGTCTCTAGGTAGATAGGTAGAATATGTTTCTAGATATTTGATAATATTTGTTTGGATTTGTTTTTTCTTATATTTCCTTACTGGTCTTATCTGACTTACTGGTCTCTTCCCCCTGTTCCTTCCTCTCTCCCCTCATGTTCTCCTTGTTCTTATTACAGTCTCTGAGTTAAATAAGCAATTTTCTAAGATGTCCTTGTCAGGCAACATTATGGAAATTATTTAAATATCCTTACCAAACAGGTGAGCAATTTGAAAATGTAAATAATTTGCGATGCCGTGAATCTAGCTGATGATGAGCAACTTTAATGCTGATTGATTTATTAGACTCTTTTCCTGATTAGGTAGTAATTGCTTCAAAATCTTATTTTTATGGTTTGGTTTATCACTGTATTGCCAGTTGTTAATATACAGCTATATAACTATCAAATGTGTAATAACCATTTCATGTCAACAGTTACCCTGTACTTTCCAAGTTGATAACAGAAGGCCAATGTTGTAAATTGTCCATTGCTGTTGATTATTTAGTGTTTGGCAGATAGTAATGGTCTAATGCGTAAACTACACGTTGCATTGGGCCTAGTCATCACTATGTTTCCCCTAGTGTTATTTCTGGAATTGTGCTTCCCAAGTATTTGTGTTGGAATCTGAGCCTCTATTCCTGTGAACTAAGTCTAGATAATGTAATGTAGTAATTTTCCGAAACGCATTCTAATAAACGCAATTTAGTCCTCTGAAACTGTTGACTCTAATTCTACTAGAATAGGGAAGGTCCTAATCCTAATCACTTCTGAGTTTTATGAAGAGCAGTAGAGACCAAAGTGATATCTAAAGACAGGGGAAAAGACAGAGGTAGATAAACTACATGTCCTGGAACTCCAAAGTCTTAGGGGTACTCAAAAATGCAAGACTGAGAAGCACACTCCCCTAAACCATTGCCAGTATTGGGAATTCTAGCTACCTGAACTGTGAGGAAATTATTATGCTTTAAACTCATGAAATTCATGTTACAACAGCACTAGGAAACAAAGATCTTAGAGCACTGTATTTTTTTTTAATATAGATCATGGTTCCAGAAAAACATTCAGGTTGTTGTTGTTGTTAGGTGCCATTGAATACAGCATTACTCATAGCGACCCTATGAACAAAGATCTGGACCTTGTTCTATCCTGTACCATCCTCACACTTCCTGACACACAAGAGCCCACTGCAGCAGTCCTCTATCAATCCACCTGGCTGAGGGTCTTCCTCTCCTTCACTGACCCTCCACCCTTCCCAGCATCATAACCTTTTCCAAGGAATAGGACCTCCTAGCAACATGTCCAAAGTATGTAAGGCGAAGCCTCATTATTCTTACCTCCAAAGAGCACTCTGGCTGTACCATCTCCAGAACAAATCTGTTCATTCTCTTGTCCATCCATGGAATGTTCAGTGCTCTTCTCCAACACCACAGGTAAAAGGCATCATTTCTTTTTCTGTCATCCTTATTTCTTGTCCATGTCTCAGATGCATAGCTAGTAATCAGAAAGACTATGGTCTGAATTTAGATGCATCTTAGTCCTCAAACTGACATCACTTCTCCTTAATAATTTGGAGAGGTCTCTAACAGGTTACACACTAAAAACATTGAATCTTTGCTTTTCATTCATTCTTTAAAATGTGAAAAAAAAAAAACCAAACCAAAACCAAAATAAACCATTCCAAAGCTTACCTAAACCAAACCAACAAATTCATGGTTTATGAGACTTTTTTTTTAATTAAAAAAAGAGAGAAAGGGATGATTACAATAAAAGAAGAATATTATAATACGAGAACCAGGTAATAAGCTGTGGGAGGATATCAAGAATATTGTTCATGAAGAATGCAAAAAGTCATTACTAAGAAGGAAAAAGAAGAAAAGACCAAAATGGATGTCAGAAGAGACTCTGAATATTGCACTAGAGCACTGAGAAGCCAAAGCAAAGGGAAGAAATCTTGAAGTTAAGGAGCTGAATAGAAGATTTCAAAGGACTGCTCAGGAAAACAAGGCAAAATATTATAATGAAATGTGCAAGGAGCTGGAGTCAGAAAATCAAAAGGGCTGGACTTACTCAGCATTTCTTAAGCTGAAAGAACTAAAGAATAAATTCAAGCCACAAGTTGCAATGCTTAAGGATGCTCTGAGTAGAATATTGAATGATTCAAGAAGCATTAAAAGCAGATGGAAGGAGTATGCAGAGGTATGTATTGTATTGTATTGTATTGTATTGTATTGTATCATACCAAAAATAATTGGCTGACTCAGAAGCATTTTAAGAAACCACATATGAGCAAGATGCAATGGTGATGAAGGAGGAAGTTCAGGCTGATCTGAAGGACTTAGCAAAAAATTAAGCCCCAGGAATTTATGAAATATCAATTGACATATTTCAGCAAACAGATGCTGCCCTGCATGTGCTCACCAAGTTGTGTCAAGAGATCTGGAGGACAACTACTTGGCCAACTGATTGGAAGGGTTCCATATTTATTTCCATTTCCCCAAAAAAAAGATGACCCGACAGAGTGTGGAAATTATTGAACAATATCAGTAATACCAGACACTAGCAAAATCCTCCTAAAGATTATCCAAAAAAAGACTTGAACAGTACATTGACAGAGAACTACCAGAAATACAGGTTGGGTTTAGAAGAGGTTGTGGCACTACAGACATTATTGCCAATGTCAGATGGATCTTGGCAGAAAGCAAAGAGTACCAGAAAAATGTCTGTGTTTTATCAACTATGCAAAGGTTTTTTCCCGTGTGGATCACAATAAATTGTGGCTAACCTTGAGGAAAATGTGAATCTCAGAACACTTGATCATGCTTATATGAAACCCATACCTGGACCAGGAGGCAGTAGTCATAACAGAGCAAGTAAACACTGCATGGTTAAAAATCAGGAAAGGAGTACATCAAGGATGCATCCTGTCCCCATACCTTTTCAATCTGTATGCAGAGCAGATCATTCAGTAAGCAGGGATTTATGAGGAGAAGTGTGGCATCAAGATTAAAGGAAGACTCATTAACCTACCATAAACATATGACACAATCTTGCTTGCTGAAACTGAAGAAGACCTGAAGCACTTGCTGCAAAAATCAAGGATCGTAGTCTTCAATATGGATTGAAGCTCAATATCAAGAAGACAAAGATTCTCACCACTGGGCCAATTGACAGCACCATATTTGACGTAGACGAGGCTGAGGTTTTTAGCAATTACAGCTTGCTTGGTTCCACAATCAACACTCTTTAACACCAGCAGTCAGGAAATCAAAAGATGAATTGAATTGGGAAAATCTGCTGTCATGGACCTCTTCAGAATGCTGAAGAGCAACGATGTCAGTCTAGATCCAAAGGTGCATCTAATCCAGGCCATGTTTTTCTCAATTACTTGTTATGCTTCAGAGAATTGGACAATGACTAAGGATGACAAAAGAATAGATGTCTTTGAGTTTTGGTGCTGGAGAAGAGTCTTGAATATACCATGGATTGTTAAGAAAACAAAAAGGTCTGTCTTGAAAAGGGTGAAACCAAGTATCTCCTTGGAGGTTAGGACATTGAAGTTCCATCTCACTTACTTTGGGCATGTGGCCAGGAGAGATAGGTCCTTTAAGAAGGACATTATACTCAGAAGGGTGTATGGACAGTGCAGGAGAGGGAGACCCCGGATAAGATGGATTGATACAGTACCTGGGGCGACGGGGGTTGATGTGTCAGAGTGAGACTTGTTCAGAACAGGGAAGGGTTCACAGATGCTGTACATAGGGTCACTATACATTGCAGGCCACTCAATGGCACATAACAATTGCATACTATGACAGGTTTAGAAGCAGGAGTGGAATCAACTTCCTAAATAACATGTGTCTGGAAACTCTATAAACTTTTATAGATGTCGATAGTTGTAGAGGGGCTTCAGACCTTTTGTTCATAGGGTCGCTATGAATCATGGTCCACTGGAAGGCAGTCAACAACAAGCCTCTCAAGACTTATGGGTTAACCACTTTCTGTTACAGAAACCAAGAATAATCACTGATTCACTCATGTGTTACCTCCTGAAATACAAATCACATGGGAGGAGATTGCCCATCTTTCTTCCTCAGAGTCATTAGTGCCTTCAAAGCAGTAGCGGTGGCTCAGCTTTGGGTCAGCAGCTGTGGGGAAGTGGAATGAAAAGGTGCTGTCTTTGGATAGTAAGGTTATTTTACCCTGTGGCTAGACTACCCCTCAGGGTGGAGCCTCTAAAGATGGTAGGATATTGATTCAGTTTGATGTTGAGCCAAAGTTCAAGGACTTAGGGACAAGAGAGAAGCTTACTTGAAATTTAATTAACAAGCACTTGTTCTTGATTGATTATTATAGGCAAGAAATTGAGTTACTCATTAAAGAAGCAAGATCTGGGAGTTGAGAATGTTTATGTCTTGTCCAGGAGCATTTGGCTGCTAACTCAAAGATCAGCTATTTGATCCCATCAGTCATTTCACAGGAGCAAGATGTGGCAGTCTGTCGGGTAAACACTGTTGTTAATGTTGTTAGGTGCCTTGGAAACTTTCTAGGACAGTTCTGCTCTATCCTTTATGATTGTTGTGAATCAGAATTACTGGAGGGCAGTGAGTTTCCTTGGGGATTAGTGACCCTGGTTGGATTAAAGAATTTACACTTAGTGGCTAAGAAGCTGTGCTGCGATCCCAAAGGCACTAAGTTTGAATCCACTAGCTGCATCACAAGGGAACAATAGGCAATCTCTTTCAATGAAATTTACTGCCTCACAACCCGTTGGAGGGTCAATTGTGGCTTTATTTTGACTCTATGGTGCACAAGAACAACTTCAGTCATTCAAAAGGGAAATAATTGGCTCGGTGATTTAAAGATTACAGCCCTAAAATTTACAACTAAGAAAATCCTATGAAGGAGAGTTCTACTCTGTAACACATGAGGCCAGCATGAGACAGAGCTGACTGAATGGCAACAGGTTTGGTGGGTTTAGGGTGGTTTTGACATAGGAAAACAAGGGAGCAGCCTCAAGTCTTACCGAAGTCATTGGGAATGGCAGCTATTTTCAATGAACTGTACTCTGGACACAAATGTTGAGGTGTTTCTTTCACCACTGGTTTTCCAGAATCACAATGTTCAGGTAAAATCCAACTTTATCAATATTACTTTAAAGAAAAGGCTTTATACTCTTGGTCTTGAGGGTTTTTTAATTTGCTAGAATTCACAAACATGATTATAATTTCAAGAAGTACTGTCTGAAAGCTGTCTCATTCTTGTAATGAACCTGCTAGAAATTTCATTTATTCTTGAGCTAAATCTCAAGGAACCTATTTTATCATAGGAAATCAGTGAGTGGTAAAATACTGCTTTAACTGTGGGGTTCAAATTTATTCATGTGCCTCCTGAGAAATACTTATCAGTCAATCAAAGAAATTTTATTGCCAATCACTTATTTTTAATATAAATTTCAATTTAGCACCCTCTGCAGGTTAATTAAGTATTCTGTGTATTGCTACTTCTATCACATATGTGTCTTCTTATATTTAACTCTATCAGGGAGTTTGTCAAATCCTACATATAATAGATTTGGTTATATAAAGACAATAAAATGATTTAAGTAGAATATATATTGACTGAAATATCTATAACTGTGATAATTTTCAACCATATTTTTAACACAGCTAAGAAGGATACTATGTGTTCTACATGAATGCTTTCAACTTTGGAATTACACGATTATGAAGATATGTTGACAGTTACCGGTGACAAATCAAATACTTTATATAACCCTGAAAATGTTATGACAAATCAATTACTGAAGTAAGAACAAATGAGTGAAACTTTTAATACTGTTCACTAGTAGTTTAAACTCTTATATGTTCTGTTGTTTAAAAATTCTCTTTCAAGGAATTCATGAAATATTTACAAAATGGGTGACACCAGAGGACATTATGCTGAGTGAAATATCTTAGTCACAAGTGGACAAATACTGCTTAATGTCAATGTTATAAAACAGAAGGCTGGGGGGAAACTAAGAAAAGAGGGGATAAATAATGTATACTGCATTTAAATACATGAACAATAGAACTGCTCAAAAGGAATGTATGATTAGGTATTATTTGCGTGATAAAGTCCAAAATAAGAGCTGCATAGCCAAAAGGATGGGGGGGGGGTGCGGGAGGAGAATCGTACAACAATGAAAGGTTTTTTAAAGAGAAAAGCATAGTGGGGGGGGGCAGGGAGGAAAATGCATAACAATAAATGAATGGAAATCCAAATTCTCTATACACTTTCATTAAAATATCAGTTAAAATTTTTTCTTCGTGAAGATATAAACCCATACATTTGGGCTGTACGAAGAGGAATGTGGAAGGATTGGTGGAAGAGTCATCAAGAACCTGCGTTATGCAGATGACACAACCCTGCCTTCTGAAACTGAAGAGGACCTGAAGTGCGCTTGCTGCAGAAGGTCAAGGACTGCAGTCTTCAATGTGGATTGAAGCTCAACATCAAGAAAACAAAGATTCTCACCACTGGGCCAATTGGCAGCATCAGTATGGATGGTGAAGAGATTGAGATAGCTAACAGTTTTAGTTTACTTGGTCCCACAGTCAACACTCTCGGTAACAGCAGCCAGGAAATCAGGAGGTGAATTGCATTGGGAAAGTCAGCTGTGAGGGACCTCTCAAGAGTACTGAAGAGCAGAGATGGCAGGCTGGAGACTAAGGTGCACCTGATCCAGACTTTGCAATTACGTGCTATGCATCGGAGAGTTGGACAGTGAATAGGATTGATAGAAAGAGAATTGATGCCCTTTGAGCTGTGGTGCTGGAGAAGAGTGTTGAATACACCATGGACTGCTAGGAGAACAAACAGGTTTGTCCTGGAGAAGGTGAAGCTGGAATGCTCCTTGGAGTCAAGGATTCTGAAGCTTCGTCTGACATACTTTGGGCATGTTGCAAGGAGGGACTGGTCCTTGGAGAGGGACATCATGTTTGGAAGAGTGGAGGCATGACACAGGAGAGGAAGACCTTCGATGAGATGGATCGATTCTGTGAGTGGAGTGGTGGGAATGAGTGTGTTTGAGACATCTAGGTTGGCACAGGATAGGATGGCGTATAGGGCTCTTGTTTACAAGGTTTCTATGAGTCGCAAGTGACTCGATGGCACTTCACAACAACAACAACAACAACAACAACAGTAGTAATTAGTATAAGAAAAAAGATCCATAGTTGATGAATGGTTATTTCGTTGGTATTGCTATTTTTACTATATCTTTATTTTTAATCAGAGGATGTAACATATTTCAAAACTTAGAAACCAAACACCAAAATATTGTAAATAAAATACCATTTCTCCATATATTCATCTACAGGCTAAGTAAGTTGTTTTTGTGTTTAAAGGCATGTATAAGTGACATTTGTTGAATTATAAGCCTTTCTTTATGAAGTATAGGTTAGTTCTCTCTTATTTATAGTTGTTGTGGCAGGACTTTGTTGGAAATAATATGGTGTCAGAGTTTAAAATGAACATATCATTTCTGAAGTCAATGGGCCGGAAGAACAAACTAGAAGGATCTTACAAAGACTAAACATTTAAGGCATCTTTTTCCTAAATAAGTATATTAAACCAAGCTTCTTTTTTTCCCCATTCAAATGATTAGATACAATATTTAATTAGAACCTAAAAGTAAACAATACTTCCTATATTAAAAACAAAATTTATTTAGATTTTTATTACTACTTAAGCCTATATAAACATGAAGATTTTCCAGCCTTTGATCTACTACATTTTTCAAATCCAATTATTTTGTTTTAATCTAAGCTTGTTCTATCACTATAAAACCCTAGATTTAAACTTTAATACATAAGGAAACATTTTTAAAAGCCCAAAAGCATTAACTGGCATTGGTATTGATTCAAGGCTAACTGAATAAATTATCTAACAGGAAATACATTCTCAGCTGGGTTGTTGTTATGTGCCTTCCAGTATGGTCCATAGTGACCTCATTAACAACAGATTTGAACCCTGTCCTGTCCTGTGACATCCTCTTGACACATTAGAGCCCATTGCAGTAGTCACTATGTCAGTCCACATAGTTGAGGGTCTTTCTCTTTCACCAACCTTCCACCTCTCCAAGCATAATGTCCCTCTCCAAGGAATAGCCTCCTCTAGCAACATGCCTCAAGTATGTGAATTGAAGCTTCATCTTCTTTGCCTCCAAGGACCACTCTGGTTGTGCTATCTCCACGACACATTTGTTTGTTCTTTTGGCAGTCCATAGGGTATTCAGTACTCTTCTCCAACTCCACAGCTCAAAGGTATCAATTCTTCTCTGTCATCCTTAGTCATTGTCCACCCTTCAGATACATAGGAAGTTACTGGAAAGATCATGGTCTGAATCAGACACACCTTAATCCTCAAACTGACATCATTGCTCTTCATTAATATGGAGAGGATTTTGACTGCAGACTCCTAGTGCAATATGTCTCCTGATTTCCTGACTGCTGGTACTAAGACTGTTGATTGTGGATCCAAGCAAGATGAAAACATTGACAACTTCAATCCAGTGGTAAGAATTTTTGTTTTCTTGACGTTGAGATGTAAACCATGTTGAAGGCTATATTTGATCTTTTGCAACAAGTGCTTCAAGTTCTCCTCGCTTGCAGCAAGAAAACTGTGTCATCTGCATAACACAAGTTATTGATGAGTCTTCCTCCAATATTGATGCAACCAACATTCTTCTTCATCAACTTCAGCTTCTCAAATAATTTACTCAGTATAAAGACTGAATTGGTATGGAGAGAGGATATAACCCTGACACACTCCTTTCTTATTAGCACAAGAGCCTCTTGGTCTAGGTATAGGTTTCACATGAGCTAAATGAAGTGTTCTGGGATTACCAGTCTTTGTAATGTTAGTCATCATTTGTTATGATCCACACAGTCAAAGGAAAATAGTAAAACATAAACAGATATTTTTTTGTCATTCTGTGTTTTCAGCCAGGATCCATCTGCCATCAGCAATGATATCCTTGGGTGAAGCAATGATTTGCATGGGTAGAATTAGTATAATTGTTGTTGTTAGATGCCACTGAGTCAATTATAGGTCACAGCAACCCTATGAGCAGTAGATATGACCCCTTCTGTACCCTATGCCATCCTCACCATGTCTGATATACTCGAGCCCATTGCTCTCTCCACTGTGTCAGTCCGTCTTGTGGAAAATCTTCCTTTTTTTGCTGACCACCCACCTTCTCAAGCATGATTTCTTTTTGCAAAGACTGCCCCCTCCTAACAACAAGCTCAAAGTCTGTGAGACAGAGTCTGATGATCAACCGTGCCTCTAAGGAGGACTCTGGCTGCACCTTATCCAACATATACTAGTTTGTTTTTTGGCAGTCCATGGGATAGTCAGTACCCATCTCAAACACCACAACTAAAAGCATTGATTCTTCTTCTGTCTTCCTTAGTCAAAGTCTAACTTTCAGATGCATAGCAAATAACTGAAACATGACTTGAGTCAGGCATACCATAGTCTTTAAACTGACATTACTCCTCTTCTGTGCTAAAAAGCTGTGTTGCAATCTCAGAGGCATATAGTTCAAATCCATCAGCTGCTCTGCAGAAGAAAGATGAACAATCTCCTCTCCTGCACTTTACTGCCTCTGAAAACCCACGGAGAGTCTGATATGGATCTGTTCTGATTCAATTGCACACAACAACAATAGCAACTGGGAGAGGTCTTTCACACCAAATTTCACTAATGCAACATCTTTTGATTTCTTGACTGCTATTGCCAAGGGTGTTGATTGTGGATCCAAACAAGATGAAATAATTAATGACGCCTAAGAGATCTATATTTGTTCCCATTCCAAAGAAAGGTGACCCAACTGAGTGTGGAAACTACAGAACAGTGTCATTGATTTCACATACAAGCAAGATTCTACTGAAGATTATTCAAAAACGATTAGAACAGCACATCAGCAGAGAACTGCAGGTTGGGTTTAGAAGGGGT
>NW_006399770.1:8036298-8043528 GCF_000299155.1 Elephantulus edwardii
CCTTGGAGAGGGACATCATGCTTGGGAGGGTTGAGGGACAACGCAGGAGGGGAAGACCCTCTATGAGATGGATTGATTCGGTGACTGGGATAATAGGGATGGGTGTGTCAGAGGCGGTATGGTTGGTGCAGGATAGAGCAGGGTTTAGGGCTGTTGTGCATAGGGTCTTTATGAGTCGGAAACGACTCGACGGCACATAACAACAACAACAACAACAATATCATTGATTTTACATGAAAGCAAGATTCTACTGAATATTATCCAAAAACGACTGGAACAACACATCAGCAGGGAACTGCCAGAAGTCCAGGCTGGGTTTAGAAGGGGTCGTGGTACTAGGGATATTGTAGCTGATATTAGATGGATCTTGGCTGAAAGCAGAGAATAGCAGAGGAATGTCTATCTGTGTTTCATTGATTATGCAAAGGTGTTTGACTGTGTGAATCATAACAAACTATGGCTGACTCTGAGAAGACTGGGAATACCACAACACTTGATCGTGCTAATAAGAAAGCTATACTTGGACCAAGAGGCAGTCATCAGAACAGAGCAAGGAAACACTGCATGGTTCAAAATTGGGAAAGGTGTATGCCAGGGATGTGTCTCCATAACTTTTCAACCTGTATGCAGAGCAGATTATCCGAGAGGCTGGGCTCTATGAGAAGTGTGGTGTCAGGATTAGTGGAAGGTCTATTAACAATCTGTGTTATGCAGATGACACAACCCTGCTTCCTGAAACTGAGGAGGACCTGATGCACTTGCTGCAGAGGGTGAAGGACTGCAGCCCTCAGTCTGGATTGAGGCTCAATATCAAGAAGACAAAGATTCTCACCACTGGACCAATTGGCAGCATCAGGATGGATGGCGAAAAGATTGAGATAATTAACAACTTTAGTCTGCTTGCCTCCGCGGTCAACACTCTTGGCAGCAGAAGCCAGGAATTTAAAAAACCTGTTGCGATGGGAAAGTCTGCTGTTAGGGACCTCTCCAAAGTACCGAAGAGCAATGGTGTCACTCTGAAGACTAAGGTGCGTCTGATACAGGCTATGGTCTTTGCAATCACTTGTTATGCATCAGAGAGTTGGACAATGACTAGGGAGGATAGAAGGATAATTGACACCTTTGAGCTGTGGTGCTGGAGAAAAGTATTGAGGGTACCATGGACTGCCAAGAAAACAAACAGATTCCTCCTGGAGAGGGTTAAACCAGGCTGCTCCTTGGAGGAAGGGATTCTGGGCGTTTGTCTGACATACTTTGGACATGTTGTAAGGAGGGACAGGTCCTTGGAGAGGGACATCATGCTTGGGAGGGTGGAGGGATGGCGCAGGAAGGGAAGACCCTCTATGAGGTGGATTGATTCAGTGACTGGGGTGATTGGGATGAGTGTGTCAGAGGCAGTGCGATTGGCACAGGATAGAGCAAGGTTTAGGGCTGTTGTGCATAGGGTCGCTATGTGTCGCAGGCAACTCGACTACACATATCGACAACAATATCTTCCCACTATCATGACATTGCATATCGGCCCAGTAGTGAGGATTTTTATTATCTTACCACAGATGTATTAAAGACCGTATTCATTTATTTTCACCAAAACTGCCTCAGCTCTTCCTCACAGGTTAGTGATGAGTCTTGCTCTGATTCTGATATCACAACTTTTTCAATGTTATTGTGTATCATTGAATTGGAACTGACCCATGGTTGACCTTCTAGCGGATTTTCAGAGGCAGTAAATGGCACAAGAGGAGATCATCCATCTTTCTTTCCCATGGAGCAGCTGGGTAATACAATCCACATACCTTCTGGTTGTCAGCACAATTTCTTACCACCAAGCCATTCAGAGTTTCCTACTTCTTCGCTAAGTTTAGCTTCCTAAATGATTTGTTCTGCACAGAGACTGAATATACATGAAGAAAGGATGTGACCCTGATGTACACCTTTCCTGATTTTAAAGCATACAATAATCCCCTGCTTTGTTCTCACAATAGCCTCCTGGTCTAGGTTTCACCTGAATACAACTAACTCTTCCAGGGTTTCCATTTTTCTCATGTTATTTATAATTTGTTATGACTTATATAGTCCAATTTATATGCATAGATTACATGATGTAGTTTAGAGAAATTAAAATGTTTTCCCACTTTTGAAAGACGGGGAATGTTACATATTTTAAAAATGTTACTAACAGCAAACAATGCCTTTAATTTTAATTTAATTGGAGTTTGCATCCCAAGGAAGAAATAATAAAAAGATTCAGCAGAGACCTCTGGTGGCCTAGTTGCAAGAAGCTGTGCTGCAATCCCAAAAGCATGCAGTTCAAATCCACCAGTTGCTCCACAGAAGGATAGACAATCTGTCCCATGTGATTAACTGCCTCTTAAAATATGCTGGAGGTTCAGGGATGGGCTGTTTCTCACTCAACGGTACACAAGACAAAACTATAGTTGGTCTAACTAGGTGTTTTTATGAAACAATGTATGAGCAAGGGCCTATGGTGATGAAGGAAGAAGTTCAAGCTGCTTTGAAAGAAATAGCAAAAAATAAGCCCCCAGGAATAGATGGTATACCAATTGACGTATTTCAACTAAGAGATGCTGCCGTGGATGTGCTCACCAAGTTGTGCCAAGAAATCTGGAGAACAGCCACTTGGCCAACTGACTGGAAGAGATCTATATTTGTTCCCATTCCAAAGAAAGGTAACCCAACGGGCTGTGGAAATTATAGAACAATATCATTGATTTCACACGCAAGCAAGATTCTACTGAAGATTATCCCAAAACAACTGGAACAGGACATCAACAGAGAACTGCCAGAAGTCCAGGCTGGGTTTAGAAGGGGTCGTGGTACTAGGGATATTGTAGCTAATGTTAGGTGGATCTTAGCTGAAAGCATGAAATACCAGAGGAATGTCTATCTGTGTTTCATTGATTGTGCAAAGGTGTTTGACTGTGTGGATCATAACAAACTATGGCTGACTCTGAGAAGAATGGAAAGCCAAGAACACTTGATTGTGCTAACTTGAAACCTATACTTGAACCACTAGGCAGTCATCAGAACAGAGCAAGGAAACACTGCATGTTCAAAATTGGGAAAAGAGTATGTCAGGGATGTATCTCCATACCTTTTCAACCTATATGCAGAACAGATTATCTGAGAGGCTGGGCTCTATAAGGAGAAGTGTGACCTCAGAATTGGTGGAAGATCCATCAACAATCTTTGTTATGTAGATGACACAACCCTGCTTGCTGAGACTGAGGAGGACCTCACACTTGCTTCAGAAGGTCAAGGACTGCAGCCTCCATATAGAGGCTCAATATCAAGAAGACAAAGATTTTCACCACTGGACCAATTGGCAGCGTCAGGATGGATGGAGAAGAGATTGAGATTGTTCACAGCTTTAGTTTGCTTGGCTTCACAGTCAACACTCTTGGCACCAGTAGCCAGGAAATGAAAAGACGTATTGCCCTGAATCCAGCTTCCTTGATCTGTTACCATCATTTTTGTGTCTGTTTTACTGTTATTAAGTAAACATGGAGGTAAAAGTATTCCACAGGATCATCATTTTAAAAGAGGAATACTGGTCCTGTTTTCTCAAGAAATGTAGGAATTCTTCATTTGGACCTATTTATTAGAGTTCCGCCCTTCTCCCAACTGCCAGTGTAGTGTTCATCTTTATCAAGAAACATGAAATAAGAGATGTTTATTTGTTCTCATATGATTTCCCTTAGCCTCTTTTTTTTTCTATTGTACTTTCTTTTTTAATTTACTAATTTTTTAAAAATAATTTTAATGAACATTTACAGGGATTTGGGATTTCCATTCATTCATTGCTGCACTTCTCTCCCCGCCCAGCCCTCCTTCCCCCGCCCCCCAGTTCGCTCCTCTCTTTGAAAAGTAAAAGAAACACTCCCTCCCAGGCACACAATCCCCCCGCACCCCTCCCACCACCCCAAGTACATTCCACTATGCAGCCTTAATTGTGGACTCTTGTGATAGCCATAATACCCTATCATGCATCACTTTAAAATTATTCTCTCCCTCATCTGTTTCAGTGCAATATGCACAATTTATCCAGTTTTGCTCAGTCTTACCCCCCACCCTGATATCAGTCCCATTTTACAGCAGTGGCACCATGTAATATTTGTCCTTTTGCGACTGAGATATTTCACTCTGCATAATGTCCTCCAGGCTCACCCATTTTGAATAATATTGCATGAGTTCCTTGTTTTTCAATGCAGCATAGTATTCCATTGTGTTCCCAACTCCTTGCTACTGTGAACAAAGCTGCAATAAACATGGATGTGAATACATCTGCTTGGATGTCAGTTATGGTCTCTTTGGGATATATTCCCAGTACTGGAATTGCTGGATCAAATGGTATCTCTATTTGCAACTTTTTGAGAAAGCGCCATGCCACCTTCCACAGGGATTGCACTATTTTATACTCCCACCAACAGTGAATAAGGGTTCCAGTTTCTCCACAACCTCGCCAGCATTTGTTGCTTGCTGTTTTGTTAAATTTTTCCATTCTGACTGGGGTGAGGTGATATCTCATAGTTGTTTTGATTTGCATCTCTCTTAGACCCTTAGACTCTTTTATATTTGAAAAATTAAAAGCTTTCTTTGGGGGAAAATTTCTGTGGGGGAAAATTTCTGGTTATTCTACCATAACTGATTATGTATTAACATGTAGATTCAGTGGTTCGATACCTGTTTAGTCCTTGCTTATGTTTCCAGAAGTATCGCTTGTATTGATGAAAATAAAGATGGGTTGGGGGGGAGGGTATTTTGTTCATGATGTACCCTTGTTTTGAAACTAGAAAACTGTCCTGTGGCATGCAAAAGAAAGCAAATTTTTTTTAAAGAAAGAAAGAATTTTTTTAAAAAGACATATTGCGATGGGAAAGTCTGCTGTTACGGACCTCTCCAAAGTGCTGAAGAGCAATGGTGTCACTCTGGAGACTAAGGTGTGTCTGATACAGGCCATGGTCTTTGCAATCACTTGCTATGCATCAGAGAGCTGTACAATGACTAGGGAGGATAGGCAGAATATTGGTGCCTTTGAGCTGTGGTGCTGGAGAAGAGTATTGAGGGTACCCTGGACAGCCAAGAAAATAAACAGATTCATCCTGGAGAGGGTTAAACTGACCTGTTCCTTGGAAGAAAGGATCCTGAGGCTTAATCTGACATACTTGGACATGTTACAAGGAGGGACCAGTCCTTGTAGAGGGACATCATGCTTGGGAGGGTGGAGGGACAATGCAGGAGGGGACAGCCCTCTATGAGGTGGATTAATTCAGTGACTTGGGTAATCGCGGTGGCTGTGTCAGAGACAGTGAGATTGGCACAGGACAGAGTAGGGTTTATGGCTGTTGTACAAAGGGTCGCTATAACAACCACAACAAATTTAGTAGCAGACCAGTAATAAGAAGTATTTGTTAATATTGTCCAAAACACTTGACCTCATTTGTTCAGTTCCTCACCTCCTCTCTGTCTTTTGGGGTCAGTGGTTCTTAAAAAGGTCTCCTAGAGACTCAGACCTGGCAGGGAAATGACTCATGTGACGACAGATATGTAGTCTGGCTTTGCAGAAACTGGTGAGTGACGTACCAGGATCATGTAGACTGTCAATTGTGGCACAGCTAGATGGCAGCTGTGAGTGATGTAGTCTGGTGGTGTGGAGACGGATGAGGAATGGGCCAGTCTAAATGCAGCTGCATGCTATGTTTCAGGTGAGTGAGCATTCCGCAAGATAAAAGTACCAAGTGCTGAGGTCCCGTGAGTTTATAGAAGCCTCCAGAAGGGTGGGGCTTGTGTTCTATCTTAACATTCTTTCCTTAATACAGTAATTATTTCAGCACCAAATAAAGAGTTAATGATTGGCACGGAAAATATTTGTATGATAAACCTTAGACACCAAAGCAAGGATTTTCAGTGGTTTTCTGGGTGTTTAGGGTTTGTTTCTTTGTTTTCAGATCTTATCTATGTGTAAAGTGATAGCTAATGGGAAAGTAAAGACATTAGAAGTTTGGCAGGCTACATGAAAGAGTTTTTTTTTTATTTCACTTTTAAGTTGATTGACTCTCTTGGGGGAAGTAATCAAACCTTAGTAAATTTGTGGATCCTTGATTAGAGGAAGTCTATATTCTATCCTAGGCAAATCTAGAAAGTTCTGGTGGTTTAGTGGTAAGGATTTGTGATACCAACCCAAAGGCATGTGGTTTGAATCCAGCAGCTGCTTGGTGGGAGAAAGATGGGCAATCTCCTCCCCTGCAATTAACTGCCTCTGAAAACCCCGTTGAGAGTCAGCTACGGGTTGGCTCTGACTCGATGGTAAACAACAACAACCACTACAACAGCAACCAAGGCCAAAGATGAGTAAACGGTACCCAAAGTGTGCTGTCAGTATGGAAATGGCCACCTCTGACCGCAACTTACTCCACAAAGGAAACAGTCCCCACCTAGAACACGCACAGCATAAATCCAATCTCTGTGATGTCAGGCCTGTCCCCTGTGTTCTTTCTTCGACCATTTCTTATGCTAACTGTCCATTCCAGGGTTCTTGTTGCTTAACTACTGGGTCTGCTAATCCATTTCCACGGGCACACAGAATTCACAGACTACTCAGGGTTATGGGATTCATTAGGGATGTAAACAGGCTACAATTCAGGTTGGAAAAAGGATGCAGTTCTCTAGTCAGAACAGCTTCTCGGGTGTGCTTGCAGTTCACTTAAACCTTCAGCCTCCCAGCTTCATGCTAGTGTTACATAGCTCTCTTGTTGTCATGTGCCATCGAGTCGCTTGCGACTCATAACGACCCTATGTACAACAGCCCTAAACCCTGCTCTATCCTGTGCCAATCGCACTGTCTCTGATATACCCATCCTGATCACCCCAGTCACTGAATCAATCCACCTCATAGAGGGCCTTCCCCTCCTACACTGTCCCTCCACCCTATCAAGCATGATGTCCCTCTCCAAGGACCTGTCCCTCCTTACAACATGTCCAAGGTATGTCAGATGAAGCCCCAGAATCCTTTCCTCCAAGGAGCAGCCTGGTTTAACCCTCTCCAGGATGAATCTGTTTGTTTTCTTGGCAGTCCATGGTACATTCAATACTCTTCTCCAGCACCACAGTTCAAAGATGTCAATTCTCCTATGCACCCTAGTCATTGTCCAACTCTCTGATGCATAACAAGTGATTGCAAAAACCATGGCCTGTATCAGGTGCACCTTT
>NW_006399770.1:8044278-8044875 GCF_000299155.1 Elephantulus edwardii
AGAATCTTGCTTGCATGTGAAATCAGTGAGATTGTTCTGTAGTTTCCACACTCTGTTGGGTCACCCTTCTTTGGAATGGGAACAAATATAGATCTTTCCAGTCAGTTGGCCAAATGGTTGTTCTCCAGATTTATTTTTCTTAATTATGGTGCCTTCTACCCTCTCCCTAGTCCTCCAGCAAGCTTGGGTGAGGGCTCTCAATTCTGGATCTCACTCTGGCTCCTTGGAAAAGCAGTCCTGGGGCAGCTCTGTCTCACACTGATCTCTTTCTCTGAGGCTGCTGCTGTGTCTTGATTTCACTCTATGTTCTTCTTGAGCGGAAATCTCTGGCACCATGTCAAAGACATCTACTCCAACCTCTGCATCTCTATCTTGTTAGTAGTAAGATTTTCAGTTTATGCCTCTAGACATACTTAATTTAAAACTAGAAGAACAACGACAAGACTAACAAAATAGCAACATTCGTAGTCTACTCAGCATCAGAATGGCTATTTGTGTTTTACAGACTATGCAAAGACATTTGACTGTGTGTACCATAATAAACTATGGCTAACTTTGAGATGAAATTCAGGTGGGATAGACCCAAAGTCATATTTT
>NW_006399770.1:8047990-8052255 GCF_000299155.1 Elephantulus edwardii
GAGTTTAGGGCTGTTGTACATAGGGTCCCTATGAGTCGCAGGCGACTGGACGGCACATAACAACAACAACAACAACTTCCAGAATAATGGGAATCCCAGAATAGTGGATTGTATTCATGCAAAATCTGTACAAAGGTGAGCTCTGATGGCCTGGTGGCAAGGAGCTGCACTACAATCCCAGAGGTGCATGGTTCAAATCCCCCAGATGCTCTGCTAAAGGAAGAACAATTGCCTCCTGTACCAGTCAGATCCAATTTGACAGTACACACATAAAATTAAAAAAAAATTTTTTTAAAGTCTTAAAAAAAAAAACCCCAACAAACCACCAAAATCTGTACAGAGCAAAGAAGCTGTTGTCTGAATAGAACAAGGAAATAACTGCCTGGTTTAAAACCAGGAAAGGTGTACATCAAAGTTGTATCATTTCTCCATACTTATTCAATCTGTACACTGAGCAAATCAGTGAAGAGGCTGGACACTATAAAGTAGAATTTGGCATCAAGTTTGGAGGATGACTCATCAGCAATCTGTAATATGCAGATGACACAATCTTGCTTATTGAAAAGTGGTGAGGAATTGAACCACTTACTGAAGAAGATCTAGGACTTCAATACAGATAGCCTCTTACTATGGGCAGCCTTTAATATGGAGAGCATCTCGGTATCAAGATGACACAAATCCTCAAGACAGTACTGATAAGCAACCTCATGTTTGATAGAGAAAATGTTGAAATTATCAGTGCTTTCATCTTGCTTGTATCCACAATCAACACTCTTGGCATCAGTAGTCAGGAAATCAATCTGGATATGTATTGCCTTGGGCACGTCTACTGTAAGGGACCTCTCCACATTACTGAATTTTGAAGATTAAGGTTCACCTGAAGAAAAGGCCATGGTCTTTTTTAATCACTTCCTGTATATCTGAAAGCTATGCAATGACAAATGATGATGGAAGATTTGGTACCTTTGAGTTGTGGTTTTGGAGAAAAGCACTGAATATCCCATAGACTTCCAGAAAAACAGATAGATATGTCTGGGGAAAAGTGCAGGTAGAGTGCTCTTTAGAGAACTGCACTCATATTTTGGGCATATTGCTAGGGTAGGCTTATCCTTGGAAAGGGATGCCATGCTTGAAGGTTAGTGAGTGAGTGAAAGAGAACAAGACCCTCGACACGATGGATTAATACAGTGATTGTAGCAATGGGCTTACATGTGTTGGAGATGATGAGGATGGCACAGTATAGGACAGGGTTTGGATCTTTTGTTCAAAGGATCTTTACAAGTCATACTTGACTTGATGGCACCCACAATAGCAACACAAAATGTATTACTTACCTTATCCACATTCTTTGTAGAGTCCCATCTGGCCATATATTGAAAGTCAATGTCAACAGGCAAGGAAGGCTATTTTTTTTCCTTTTTTAAAAAAAATAATTTTAATGAACATTTACAGAGAATTTGTTTTTCCATTCATTCATTGCTGCACTTCTCTACCCACCCAGCCCTCTTTCCCCGCCCCCGCCCCCCAATTTGGCTCCTCTCTTTCAAAAGTAAAAGAAAGACTCTCTCCCTGGTACACAATCCCCCAGCACCCCTCCCACCGCCCCAAGTACATTCCACTATACAACCTTAATTGTGGACTCTTGTGATAATCATAATACCCTATCATTATTCAGTCCCTCATCTGTTTCAGTGCAGTATACACAATTTATCCAATTTTTCTCAGTCTTACCCCCACCCTGATATCAGTCCCATTTTAAGCAGTGGCACCATGCAATATTTGTTCTTTTGTGACTAAGATATTTCACTCAGCATAATGTCCTTGAATGAGTTCCTTGTTTTTCAATGCAGCATAGTATTCCATTGTGTGACTATACCACAGTTTCTCTATCCATTCATTTGCTGATGGGCACCTGGGTTGTTTCCAACTCCTTGCTATTGTGAACAGAGCTGCAATAAACATGGGTGTGCATATATCTGCTTGGATGTCAGTTATGGTCTCTTTGGGATATATTCCCAGTACTGGAATTGCTGGGTCAAATGGTATCTCTATTTGCAACTAAGGAAGGCTATTTTGAAAAATCAGTCCACTATATCACACTGTGGCTGGTTTCTTGCTTTTGTAAATATACACTCTTTCATTTATGTATTGTTGTAAGCTCTATATACCCAAAGTCCTAGTCCAGTGCTGCAGTCCATAGGGTGTTACATTTCTAACCATTTGTCTTATCTATGACTGCTTTTACATGACAATGTCAGAGTTGAAAATATTTTCTATCTTGGCCCTTGCAGAATATGGCTGCCAATCCTTGCCTTAGCATTGTGTGAGAATGAACGAAGTGGCTACTGTGTTCAGGTGGATGAACTTGAAACAATGGCACTGTAATGGCCAAAGGATTTATATACATACATACGGGCACACACGAAACAACGGAGAGAAATCCAAGTGCCAACGCTGGTTGAAAACAAAGGAATGACCAATCAGTGTGTTCCATAATCCATGAAGAGAAGATTGATACTCTAATTGCTACATACTTGAACTGAGAACCTGCACCCCACCCCCGTTCCATATCACTGCACAGACTTCTTGGAACTAAGATATAATAAGATATAATTCAGTGAGCCATTCAGCAAACACTCCTGGTAAAATGATAATCTTCCTCACATTGACCTCGAAATCAGGACTTCAAACTGGTTCATTCTGGATCAACCCTTTCCAGGAATTTACATTTCTATCCCAAAAGTACTAAATCAAAATCTGCATATTAGTCAGATCTATGGAAATTATTGAAATCTTGATAAAATATATAGATCCTCATTTTGTATGTCTAGGATGAAAAAGCAAATTCTCAGCAGGAGGATGAACCAGAATCATCTGGCTTAAAGCCATGCTGGAATCATAACTTTAGAAAAATGTTGAATGTTCCCAAAATTTCCCCAGATAATCTGTTCATATTATTGTTGTTGTTATGTGCCATCAAGTCAACTACAATGCTACTACATGGCAAGCATATGCACAATTGTTCTGCATCCTGCTCTAACCTGGGCCACTCTCGCCATCTTGGACACACCTATCCTCATCACCCCAGTTACTGTGTCATCCCATCTCATCTGGGTCTTGCTCTCCTGCTCTTTCCCTCCACTCTTCCTAGTACGATGTCCTTCTCCAAGGACTGGTCGTTCTTGGTAACATGCCCAAAGATTGTGAGACGGAACCTCAATATCCTTGCCTCCAAGGAGCACCTTGGTTTCACCTTCTCCAGAACAGACCTGTTAGTTCTCTCAGCAGCCTATGCCATGTTCAGTACTTTTCTCCAGCACCACAACTCAAAGACATTGGTTCTTCTTTTGCCCATTTGGTCGTTGTCTGGTTCTCTGAAACATAAGAGGTAATTGTGGAGAACATGGCCTGGATCAGGCACAGCTTAGTCTTTAAATTTATGTTGTTACTTTTTAGCATTTTGGAGAGGTCCCTGACAGCAAATTTTCCTAATGCAATATGTCTTTTAATTTCCTAACTGCTGGTGCCAAGAGTGTTGATTGTGGAATCAAGCAAGATGAAATTGTTAACAATATCATTCTCTTCTCCATCTATCAAGATACTGCCAATTGACCCAGCGGTGAGAATCCTTGCTTTCCTTATATTGAGTTTCAATCCATATTGTAGACTACAGTCCTTGACTCTCTGCAGCAAATGCTTTAGGCCCTCCTCAGTTTCAGCAACTAAGTTTGTGTCAATATATTGGAATTTACAAAAGGGAGAATTTCATCTTAACAAAGTTTCAGCAATGCCTCAAAAAGAATGCAACACATATAAAGTATAAGATGTTGGTATCTGAGTTCAAGTAGTTTAATGTGGATCTGTCAAAGTGTGGAATGTAATGGACTAGACAACACCTGTGTGCAGTTATTCAAGGTTGGCAAACACAGAAAAGTGAGGATCTTGAAGTAAACTGCGATTGGCGAGTATGCTGTTTGTGAAGAGGAGTAGTTGCCTCTGATAAATTGTTCTGAAGGAATTTCATAATGTGAACAGTGAAGTTATTTACTGGTTTACAGTCTTGCCTGCTCTAGGCAAAGATTTACTAGAGCAAGAACTAAGTCATGTGTACATAGGTGATATAGTCATATTACCATACAGACAATAACACATACATTATGCATACAAGACCGGATAGAATTTTATTGTTTTAAATAGGATTGTTATGAGTTAAAGCCAACTCAGTGGTACTTAAAGGGGGGATATATATATTCTACACTCTGTCT
>NW_006399770.1:8053173-8063553 GCF_000299155.1 Elephantulus edwardii
GGACCCCTTTCTTGATTTTGAACCATCCAGTGTCTCCCTGCTCTGTTCTGATGACTGCCTCTTGGTCCAAGTATAGGTTTTGCATTAGCACTATCAAATGTTCTGGGATTCCTATTCATATCAGAGTCAGCCACAGGTTGTGATCCACACAGTCAAAAGCCTTTGCATTGTCAATGAAGCACAGATAGACATTCTTCTGGTATTCTCTGTTTTCTGCCAAGATCCATCTAACATTAGCTATAATATTTCTAGTACCACAACCCCATCTAAATCCAGCCTGCACATCTGGCAGTTCTCTGTTGATATAAAGTACAAATATATGATTTAATATGGTGGCTTAGTGGTAAGAACCTGAGCTGCAATCCCAAAGGCAAACAGTTTGAATCTGCCAGCTGCTTACTCCACAGGAGGATAGGCAATCTCCTCATGTGCTATTAACTGCTTTTGAATACCTGCTAGACAGTCAGCTATGGGTCTGTTCTGATTCAGTAATCAACAACAACAACAACAACAACAACATATATAGATGTCAGTCTAGAGACTAAGGTGTGCCTGATCCAGGCCGTGTTCTTTACAATTACTTGTTATACATCAGAGAGCTGGACAATGATTAAGGATGATAGAAGAATAATTGATGCCTTTGAGTTGTGGTGCTAGAGAAGAATATAGAATGTACTCTGGGTTGCCAAGAGAACTCATAGATCTGTCCCAGAGATAGTGAAACCAAGTTTCTCCTTGAAGGCAAGGATTTTGAAGTTCCATCTCACATACTTTGGGCATGTGGCCAGGAGGGACTGGTTTTTGGAGAAGGATATCATGCTTGGAAAGGGAGGAGGGACAACATAGAAGAGGAAGACCTGGATGAGATGAATTGATCCAGTATATGGAGTGATGGGCGTAGGTGTGTGAGACAATGAGACTGACTCAGGATAGGGCAGATTGTGCATAAGATCATGCTATGAGTTATTTGTTGCTGTTGTTGTATGATTGCTGTTGAGTCAAACACAACTCATAGCGACCCTATGAACAAAAGACCTTAAGCTTTTCTGTAACTATTGTTTCTCAAAGTTCACAAAGTTTCCAGAGGCATGCTGTTTAGGATGTTATTCCTGCTTGTTGTGTACTATGGAGACAGAACTGACCCAAAGCTGACTCTCTGGTGGGTTAATCACCCAGGAGAGGATTACTCTTCCTTATCCCATGGAGAATAAATATTTGTTACTTATATAAACATATATTTGTTATTTGTTGTGTACCTTTGGCTCTGGACTAAGCCATTGCTGACCCTCCAGTGAGTTTTCAGAGATAATCATGTGGTTGAGCTTGCTTTTCACACACACACACACACACACACACACACACACACACACACACTCTTTTCAGGGAGCTCTGGTGGCCTAGTGGCAAGAAACCGCACTATAATTCCAAAGGCACATGATTTGAGGTCACCAGCTTCTTTGTGGGAGAAGGATGGGCAATCTACTTCTGTGGAACCACTGCCTCTGAAAACCCTCTGGCGGGTCAGCTATGGATTGGTTCCAGCTCTATGATACACAATAACAACATAACACACACATCTCAGATATGTCTTCAAGGTGATGAAGTCAGAGTGGCCTTGGAAGCAAGGATGGCGTAGCTTTGTCTCACACACTTTGGGCAAGTTGCTAGGAGAGGATATTCCTTGGAGAAGAACATCATGCTTGAAAAGAAGGAGTGTCGATAAAGGAGAGAAAGACCGTCAACCAGGTGGACTGACACAGTGACTGTAGCAATGGGCTTGAGTGAGTGAGAGATTGTGAAGTTGGCTCAGAATAGGACAGGGTTCAGATCTGCTGTTTATAGGGCTGGTGTGAGTCATTACTTGGCTCAATAGAACCAAACAACAATAACAACAACATAGGATGGGGGGAGAGAGAGTGTCAAAAACTTCACAGTGCTAAATAAAAATGAAGTAGAACAATGCAGAACCCAAAATGAAACCCACAGCCCTCAAGTTGATTATGACTCAGGGCGACCTTTAATCAGGCTTCTGAAAGTGATTAAGTCTTCAAGGAGGGCCCTGCCTTGTGTTTCTGCTTTGGCATCGCTGGTGAATTCAAACCTCTGACCATTTGCTTAGCATGCCATGTAACACGTACTATCCATCACAGCAACGAAGAGCTAGTAGATAACATTCAAGAAACTATACATGTCACTATCAGTTTTAAGTTATTTACATGTATAACGATTCTAAGTATTTTTCATACATTGTTTCAACCTCACCAAATCCTATAGAGTTATTGCAAGAGAGCTGTGAACAATTGGGTCAGAATTTTAACCCATACAGTCTAATCTGTGAGGTGATCTCATAACATAGTCCGTAGGGAGTTATGTTGCTACACAAAGGCTACACCTTTTGGTAGTTTGAATTCATAGTGAATCCTTGGGCGAGAGCTGACCTGTCTCCTCAGGTGCTATTTAAAGCCTCAGAAACCCAGTGTTGGTGGTTCCCATTTAACAACCATGAGTGAGGGTGCTAGCCTATCATCCTTCGTCACTCTACTCTCCTGCAGTGTCCTTATTTCATAGAGAAACAGATCTTGCATTGCTTTTCAAAGACAGCATTAGAAATATCCCTATTTTAATAATCTTTAGCCTTATAGAACTTTCCACAGAACTTGCCTCAGAGAACTAAAAATTTGTTCTGTGTCACTGAGCCAAAAGAAACTCACAGTTGCCCTTCTAGCAGGTTTTCAAAAGTTGTAAATCACCTGCCTTTGGTATGGCAGCTCAACCACTCATCTACTAGGCCACCACCAGCTTTCCTTGGTACTTTTTAGTGAATCCCAAGCAGCAACAATTCTGTTTATTCCTGAAGAATGGGATAAAACAGACTAAAATCAAGACTTGTTTTTAGTATTAAAGGCAACGAAAAACGTTTATGTTTTATAGTCCCCCTTTCTAGTCTCACATGTCCTTTGGTAATGGGCCTTTACTCTTTTTTCTTTTCTTTTTAAATAAAATTTTTATTTTAATTGTGATTTTAACGAAAGTTTACAGAAAAGTTAGAATTTCTTGCCATGACTCTTATAAACTGCTGTTTAAGCGCCACATAGGGGCCAGAGTCCCCATATCAGGACAAATTCCTATCAGTCTTAAAACACACATCCTCACAGACTGAGCACAAGATGGTAAAATTTCCTTACGAGACTGGCTTATTCAATGACACTTAAAATTCTTATTTTCTGAAGTTTCCCTTCTCATTCTGACTTGGGCTCAGTCTGAAGCTTTAAGTGATAGAAAAGAAGCCACAGTGGATACATTTAATGGATTCATCAGGGCATTCGCTGCAATTTTAAAGAAATGCCCTCTCAGTGAAGAATTTTCTTTTTAGAATGCTCTAGTTTATTCTCCTGAATATTCTGCTGCTCACCACGGCCTAGCTACACACTTATTTAATGTGTAGCACCCCAGCAGCTTAAGGGGAGTGAGCGCGAAGTACATGGAATGATTTCTGTGTACATTGCATGTCACTAGGTGCTCGCTTTCTGCCGAGGCCTTTTCCACACAGGTGGAAGTGCTATATTTGCCAATTTTCATCTTCAAAGGATTTTTTTTCCGGAGAGTTGGTGATTAATCTTTATAAGACCCTTTCAGAACTGTTTGCATTATCTCTTTTTATGGGAAGGAACTGAAGTATTTGAGAGGGAAGTTAAGGCCCTTGCCAAAAGTGAAAAGAGCATGTTTCATGAGAGCTGAGATGAGAAGAGGCCATCTTTGCCCCACGTTCTGTGCACATAATCCTCCTGCTCCATGAAAAATACATGCCATTTAAATATTTACATTTTGCTAACAGTGGCAGAAATAATGCTGACAACTGTTAATTAAGCAGCCACAAGATGATTAAAACACTGGTCCTGGTTTCCCCAGCACGAGCAAATCTATTAACATTTTCTTATTGACTCTCAGATGCCTCACTGTGATCTGTCCCCATGAGCTGAGACAAAACAAAATTTCCATCAAAGGAATGTGTCCCAGGGGAAGATCAACCTTGCCAGCAGATCCCTGTCACATGGCTGGGAGGGAGCAGATGCTTCTCTGATGGCAGCCAGCAAGGGCAGTGTGACTCTTAGGAAGGAGTTTGTAGTCAAGATCATTAACCCTCGTGGGGTAAGGAAAAGGCAAGGGCCAATCAACTTCTGCAGTTACCTGCTTCACACACTTCTCTAGGGAGTTCTGGTGGTGGAGCCCACAGATGGTGTTAGGCCACAGTGTTCTCCTGACTGCCAATTTGCATCTAATTCGCTCTACAGGCGAAAACCCAGCAATCTGCTCCCAAGCTAATTTATAGCCTCTGCAAACCTGCTGGAGGGTCAGCTATGAGTAGATTTCAGCTGACTCCACCACAATGAGTTTGACTTTTTGTGACTCTGATCACTTCTCTAATAGTCATCTGCTCCTTGTTTGAATAGAGTGGTTTGAAGCCGCACTTCGATCCCAAAGGCACGTGGTTCAAATCCATTAGCTGCTCCGTAGAAGAAGGGTAGGCAGCCTCCTCCTGTGCTACTTATTTAGTGTCTCTGAATACCTGCTGGACAGTCAGCTATGGGTTGGTTTGACTCAATAGCACACAAGAACAGCTACAGTTCTGAGCAGCCCACAGTTCAGAGGGAGAAAGATGGACAACCTCCTGCTGTGTGATTTACTGCCTCTAAAAAGCCTCTGAGGTGTCAGCTGTCGGGTTAGCAACAATGGCAACAAGAGCTATGAGGTATCATGCCTTTTTTTTTTTTTGCAGCCACAAGATGGTAGGTAAACTTGTAAGTATGTGTGTGAGCATCAAGCTAAGTCTTCCTTCTTCCTGCAAGTTCTTTCCTTGCCAAGTTGTGGTCTCACTGCCTCCTCTAAGGGCCTGAAGAGGTACGCTCAGAGACCTCATCAAGGGCTGTTTGTCTCTGTGCTTTTCTCCGTGTTTCAACAGGTTAGCAGCATTAGCCTCTGCTCTTAACTCTCTCTTGCCATTCCCAGAAGCTGAAAGAATGCTTCCTTTCCTCTTTAAGACAGACAAACAAAAGTCAAAACTTACTCTTGTCCTTGAGTCAGTTTTGACCCTTGTTTTACAGAGTAAGGTTTTCTTAGCTGTCATTTTTACAGCGGAAGATTGCCAGGCCTTTCTTCTGTGGAGCTGCTGGTAGGTTTGAACCATAAGGCTTTAGCAGTCCAGCATGAATGGTTTGTGCTACCTGGAGATTCCTATTTCTTTAAAGATAACAGTTAATACATTACTGAGATGAAATCCTCATTAATTACTCAAGCCTTTCCTCATCTCTGAGCTCTCCTTTCTTTTGCACTCAGGCTCTTTGTTTGTGACCTCCTCACATTGCCAATGAGCCCATAGGTTCTATGTTTGATGGCTAGGCAGCTCCAGTTCATGGTCTGCTGTTATTGCTAGGTGCCCTTGAGTGTGGTACAACTCGTAGCGACCCTTTGAAAGACAGACCTGAACCCTGTCCTATCCTGTGAATCCTCATCAGCTCAGACAAACTTGAACTCATTGCTGCAGTCACTGTGTCTATCCATCTCATTGAGGGTCTTCCTCTCTTTCTCTGACCCTTCATTTGTCTAAACATGATGTCCCCTTCCAAGGAATAGCTTGTCCTAGCAATATGCCCAAAATAGGAGAGATGAAGCTTTGCTATCTTCGCCTCCAAGGAGCATTCTGGTGGCACTTTTTCCAGCACACATATCTGTTCTTTGGCAGTCCAGGAGTATTCAGTGCGCCTCTCCAACACTACAACTCAAAAGCACCAGTTCTTCTTCTCCTCTTATCCTTATTCATTGTTTAGATCTCAGACACATTAACAAGTGATTGAAAAAACAATGGCCTAAATCAGGCACATGTTTGGTTTTTTTAGTCTTCAAACTGACATCATTGCTTTTCAGTATTTTGGAGAGATCTCTGACAGCAGACTTGCCCAATGCAATATATCTTCTGATTTCAGGTATCAGATGTCTTGATTAATGATCCAAGTGAGATGAAATTATTGACAACTTCAAACCTTTCTCCATCTGTCATGATGTTGCCTATTGGTCAACTGGTGAGGACTTTTATTTTTTTTTTTATGTTGAGATAAAATCCATATTGAAGGCTGTAGTCCTTCTGTAGCAACTGTTTCAAGTCCTTCTCACTTTCAGCAAGAAAAACGTCATCTTTATAATACAGGTTGTGGATGATTCTTCCTTTAATTCTGATGTCACATAGAGTCCAGCTCCATGAATTATTTGCTCAGCATACAGATTGAATATGTATGGAGAAAGGATACAACCTGACACATATCCTTTCTGATTTTAAACCATACAGTGTTCCCCTGCTCTGTTCAGACTACAGCTTCTTGCACAGTTAAGTGATCTGGGATTCCCATTCTCTTCAGTGTTAGCCATAGTTTGTTATGATTCACACTATCAAATGTCTTTCAAGAAAATAGACGTTCTTCTGATATTCTCTGCTTTCAATCATAATCCTCCTGAAATCAGCAATGATATACCTGGTGCCACAGACTCTTCTAAACCTTGCTTGAACTTCTAGAAATTCTCTGTTAAAGCACTAGTCGCTATTTTTTTGGATGATCTTCAGCAATATATTGCTTGCATGTGATAGTAATGATTGTTGTTGTTGTTGTTGGGTGCCACTGAGTTGAGTATGACTCATAGTGACCCTATGAACAAAAGCTCTGAACCCTATGCTATCCTGAGCCATCCTCACACTTCCTGACACACAAGAGCCCATTGCAGCGGTCACCATGTCAGTATGCCTCACTGAGTGTTTTCCTCTCCTTTGCCGACCCTCCACCATTCTTAGAATCATGTCCCTCTCCAAGAAATAGCCTCTCCTAACAACATGCCAAAGTATGTAAAGTGAAGCCTCATCCTTCTTGCCTCCAAAAAGCACTCCACCTGCATCCTTTCCAAGACATAGCTGTTTTGTAATGATGTTGATGTTCTTGTTGTTATGTGCTGTTGCGTTGCCTGTGACTCAGCGACTCTATGTATAACAGCTCTAAACTCTGCTCTATCCCATTACCCGAGTCACTGAATTAATCCATCTCATCAAGGGTCTTACTCTCCTGCGCTGTCCCTCCACCCTCTCAAGCATGACATCTCTCTCCAAGGACTGATCCCACTTTGCAACATGTCCAAAAATGTCAGACTAAGCTTCAGGATCCTTGCCTCCAAGGAGTAGCTTGGTGATAGTGTTTGATAATTTTCACATTATATTGGCTCACCTTTAGTAGTAGTAAACAGGTAGTAGACAGGTACTAGTAGCAAACAGGTCTGTCTTGGACAGGTTGCTTCTTGGAGGCAAGGGTTGTGATGCTCCCTCTCACATACTTTGAGCATGTCACCAGGAGGGACCAGTTCTTGGAGAAGGACATCAGTCTTGGAAAGGTGGAGGGTCAATGCAGAAGAGGAAGATCCTGGTTGAGATGGATTGATACAGTGATTGTGGCAATGGGGACAGGTGTGTCAAAGACAGTGAGACTGGCTTAAGATAGAGCAGGATTGAAGATTATTGCTTATAGGGTCACTATGAATAATAGTGACATAGACTTGACAGCACATGACAACAACAACAACAACCACAACCACCTATCTGTTTCATGGTATTAACAGTTCTTCCTTATATGCAGGTGAATAGTATTTTATCATTCACATTTTACTTTAGGATAGATCTTGAGATTGTCTTTTTTCACTATGAGGGAAACACCATTCTTCCTTTGTTTTTCATTCCTATTTAGCAGATCCTATGATTGAGTCAAAGTGGCCCATACCAGTCTATCTCAGTTCATTCCTGTCTAGAATGTTATTGTCATGTGTTCCATTTAATTTTGTAATTACAACTTCTATTTTTCCTACATTCCTACTTCATACAGTCCATGTTCCCATTCTTAAAGGATATTTGCAGCTGTTTCTCCTTATTTTGAATGACTTCCCCTCTGGGTTCTACCTCTGTTACTCTATCTACTCACATTCCTTTGTTGTTCATAGGGTTTTCAAAGGCAGGGGCTAATTCACAGTCTTGCTTTCTTGCATATTTTGAGCAGCAGGAATCTTTTCTAAATTTTGGGATTTTTGTTCTACTGGGTGCTCTGACTTTCAGAAGTGGTGGTATTCTTGGAGAACAACAGATAGCTTCATTTTGCAGATTTGTCTAGTCTTGGGCACCACTAGAAGAAACAAGTGCTACAACAGCTGTTAAAAAAAGGATGAAAAATGCCAAACAAGACTTCTTGCTGTTCAGAGTAGGGATATGAAGTCTTTTTCTGCCGCAATCTGAGTCTGCCATGGGGCATGTTGAGTTGGATGATCATGTGATATATTACTCCAGAAATGAAAAGGTGACGAAAAATGGGGCTGCTTTCATAGTTAAAAAAGTAATTTCTAGATCCGTCTTGAAGTACAATATTATGAGTGATAGGATAATATCCATACGCATACAAGGAAGTCCAGTGAATACCACTATCATTCAGATATATGCACCAACAACCAGAGCCAAAGAAAAGGAAATAGAAGATTTCTACCAACTTTTACAGTCGGAGATCAATCGAACATGCAATCATGATGCATTGATAGCAGGACCTGGGCGGCCTTCTGAGACACCACGGTGATGGCTCTACCCGCTGCTTGATGATCCGCGTCACCGTTGGGAGTGCCGTTGGAGATTATTAACTAAGCCGTGTTTCCAGAGAAGTTCATCTCTTTGCCGAAGACCTTCTTTAAGTTCATCCATCTTATGCTGGAGCATGCTGCACATATGTTTCTGCCTTTCTAATTCCTTGGATTTGTCTTCATTTTATCTGTAAAATTCTGCCATCTGCTCCTCATGTCCTTCCAGAACGTCCTTGAGGGGGGTCTACTTGGTAGATGAGCTTGTTCTTGTTGTCCAACTGCGTGTTGGAGACCATGGCTTTCCTGTACTTTTCTTCCACTCCAACAGAGATTCCTGCACTTCACCTAATGAGGTGTCTGGATCTATTAATCTGCTGCTGGTGTCGCCACTTCTTCATCTGGAGGAATTCCCACTTAGAGGGGTTGTTGCTGAGGCTGAATTTCGAGATGAGGGCCTTGTGTAATTTTCAGCATACTGTTTGCCAGATTTTTCATCCACCTCTCTCTGCTGTGGTTCTAGTTCTCTCAAACGTATGTCTCTTGCCTCGGCTCCAGCGGCCCACTAGTCTTGCCTCAGCCTCTTTGGCGATGTTATTCAACGCTTCATCTGCAGAAAATTGGCAGGAGGGGGGCCGCTGGATGTTAGGCTACTGAAACTGGCTGGAGAAAAGGAAGAGCTCCTATCCCAGATTAGAAAACTGAAGCTGCAGTTGGAGGAGGAACGGCAGAAGAGTTCCAGGACCGGGGGAGACCTGACGCCCCTGCAGAACGGCTCAGACCTGCAGTTCGTAAAAATGCAGAGAGATGCCAATAGACAAATTGTTGTTGTTGTTGTTGTTAAGTGCCGTCGAGTTGCAGGCGACTCATAGCGACCCTGTGAAGGAGAGTCCTCGACCCTTGGGTGCCTTTCATCCTCTCTCCAAGTTCATAGGGTTTCCGGAGGCAAGCTATTATGGAAGTGGATGCCACTCCTTCTTCCAAAATAGACAAATTAGTGAATACAAATGTAAGCTTTCCAAAGCCGAACAGGATATAGTCACTTTGGAACAAAGTGTCAGCCGGCTTGAGGGCCAGGTGCTGAGATACAGGACCGCTGCCGAGAACAAGGAGAAGGTGGAGGATGAACTGAAGATAGAAAAGAGGAAGCTGCAATGAGAGTTATGAACAGCGCTGGACAAGATCGAGGACGTGGAGATGACCAACAGCCACCTGGCCAAGCAGCTGGAGAAGATGAAGGCCACCAGGACGTCGCTGCGGGCCCAGCGGTGAGGTCACCGTGAGGCCTGTGGGCAGCTCCTGGAGCCCTGCCCAGAGGGACCGACTTGTCCACTGACCCGGCTCTGTACTGTGTGTTAGTGCTGGCATCAGGACAGCCACCTCTGTCTTTTATAATTTATGAGAGAATGAAAACAAGTTTGAATCTTAAAAAAAATAAGCATTGATAATAATGGGTAATTGAAATGCAAAAGTTGGGAACAGAGAAGAAGATTCAGCAGTTGGAAAACACGAGTCCAACTCCGTGACAAATGAATCTGGAGATAGGATGATTGAATTTTGCACAATCAATGACTTATTCATTGCAAATATGTTTTATAAGAAACATAAACTCAGGTTATACACATGGATTTCGCCTGATGGTATATATAGGAATCAGACTGATTACATCTGTGGAAAGAACCGCTGGAGAAGCTCAATATCAGCTGTAAAAACCAGGCCAGGAGCTGATTGTGGAAC
>NW_006399770.1:8065532-8081741 GCF_000299155.1 Elephantulus edwardii
GGAGGGACAGCGCAGGAGGGGAAGACCCTCTATGAGGTGGATTGATCCAGTGACTGGGGTAATCGGGGTGGGTGTGCCGGAGACAGTGAGATTGGCACAAGACAGAGCAAGGTTTTGGCCTGTTGTACATAGGGTCACCATGAGTCATAAGCGACTCGATGGCACATAACAACAACAACAACCACATATAGGACAACTTTCCTCCCTCTGTCTTTCCAGATAGAAGTCTTTAGTAGCCTAGTACAGTATCGCTCCCTTAGACATATTGCTTTCAATCTTTAAATATCCTTAAGTAAGGTCTAAGGGAACTAGATTCATAACGTAAATAACTGGGATGATTTTCCTTGTCATTTTATCCTGAGACTCAGCTCTATAAAATCGAGCACTTCAGCAATTACCAAGTGCCTGTCAAGAGAAGATCTCAATCTTCAGGTTGCTCTTGGCCTAGAAGAAGAAATATATATATTTAGGGAGAACATAATGATATACATGAAAACATAATGAGTTGTTTTATCTCTCAAATTCAACTCTGTCATTGTCATCGCGTTAGAACCAATGATAGCTCACCCTCCAGCTGATTTTCAGTGGCTGAAAATTGCAGAGCAGGTGACTGTCCATCCTCCTGTGGAGCAGCTGGTGGACTCAACCCATGTGCCTTTGGACTTGAACCACTTCTTACCTTTAGCCCATCAGAGCTAAGATGCTATAAAAGTACTGAGGAGGTTATACAATTGCTAAGTGATTGGGTGAAATTGACAGGGAAGAATCAAACTAATATTTTATTGTCCTCTTAGAGAACATTTTCTTTAGCAGAAAATAGTAGATTTAACTTTTGTTGTTAGGTACTGCCAACTCTAATTCACATCAACCACACGTGACAGAGTAGAACTGTTTTCTTGGCAGTAATTATTACAGAAGCAGACTGATGGGGCTTCTCCCATGGAGCCTCTGGACGGTTTTGAACCAACAACTTGTGAGTCAGCCCGCCAAGGGCTACTAGGACTCTCATAATTTTGAGTTACTATAGGCTCTCATAATTTGGTGCTACTCAAGCTGTCATAATTGACCCACAAATGTTATTGTTCAGTGGTTTGTGAGGAATTGAGAAGTCCAAAAGAGTTAGTCTAAAACTGAAAACAGAAGTGTAAACTAAAAAACAAACAAAGACTCAAAACAGATTATATTTGTCTAATCATCGGATATGAATTTAACACAGTGCAAGACAATGTTACATTCATAAGAGGCAAAAGACCCATATTGCTCATACATGTTTAGGAAGGAAGGGCGTATAGGAATCATCTTGTTAATTATGAGTAAATCATATGAAATTCATCTCATTTCCATGTCCACACAGGCATGGCACTGATGCTTTGTGAATTCACGGTGGACATTGTGTATCCAACTTATCTGGAAACACAATTTGTGAAGTTAGAGACCCAGTCATAAAGATACTGCAAGAACATTAAGAATGCTCAAAACATAGCCTTTTAGAGCTCTTACTTTAGGGGTAATTAAATTCCCATGTATTTGCAGTGTCCTAGCACCCAATCAACTGTGAGCCATCTTACAGGCTGGGAAGCTATTAGAGAGAACCCAGAGGTTACATTTTAGTTATTTATTCACTTTATCTCCTGCTATTCTCTCTCTCAATTCTTCAACCTTTCCATTAATCTGTTAGCCTGTCTTCAGACCCTGTTTGCTTTAAGTTGTTTTTCTCAAGCTCTAGGACTTGATTAAGGAAAATATCTATGCAGTTCATCAAAGCCAGAGGAAAAGCCAAGACATCTTTCAAGTTTCAAATGTATCAAGTAACCTTTTGCTTTGCTTCCCGGTTCTTAACTAGGACAAACTGCGGGCCTTGGGCCTCTGAGGATCTGTTTGATCAGGACTTGGGCTTGGATGCATGGAGTAAACAATAGAAAACCACGTGGACTCAAGTATCAATTTTGTTGACACTAGATTGATGCTGTTGCAACACTTTGTGCGGTAGCCCATATTACGGATGGCCTTTCACCGTGCACCACACTCTCCTGGTTATTTCCAGATTATAGGTTAAAAGTAGGATCTTGTGCAGAAGGTTCACGTCCAGTTTTTGGCAAGCTCCTTCTAGCTCTACTTTTTCCTTTTATGCTCACTAGAGTGAATTGAGCTGGAAGTGAAATTCATGTTATAGAAGTGATATAACCTTGATTTTTGTCTCTTATTTATGAACAATGTATACCTATATATTGGAATTTGTTACTTTGTGCATCAGATATGTCAGAGACTGTGAGGATGGCTTAGAAAAGGGTAATGGTCAGAGGTGCTGTTTGTAGGGTTGTGCTAGAGTTGACTAGATGGCATATAATAACAATATATACCTTGGAATATCGTTATACATTGAAATGTAGTAAAAGTGACAGATTACTTAGAGCACCTCATACATAACTCATGATATCATGCGAATGATTCCAGTGCTGAGAATGGGACTAGATCACAGTTTTATGGACAAAAGACTTAATTCTTCAATGCAGAGAAGTTACTGTGTTGGGAGAAAATATTATTCTTTGAACCTACAAAGACTGAGTATATTGCAGTCAGGTTGGTCAACAAGGCAGTCTTTATCTTTGAAGTATCAGGTAATTGTATTTGACCATGAAAACAAAATAAACCTATATAGACTTTGCTTACTTTAAATATTTAATACCGAAAGCATATGGTTTGAATCCACAGCTGCTTCGCAAGAGAAGAATGGGCAATCTCTTCTTGTGGGATGAACTGCCTCTGAAAACTCGCTAGAGGGTCAGCTATGGCTTGGTTCTGACTTGATGGCACTGAACAACAACAATCATTAAAAAGTCCTGGTGACTTTGTGTTTAATGCTTTGGGCTGCTAACTGAAAGATCAGTAGTACTAACCTGCCAGTCTTTCTAAGGGAGAAAAAAAAATTCAGTTTCCACCCATTAGAATTTACAGCTTCAGAAACTTGATGGAGGATCACTGAGTTGATGGAGGTGGGTTTGGTTGTCAGTCTTTAATGCCTTAGTACAAATTTAAGCTAATTTGTCTTTCCAAAACGAATATTTTTTTTTTCCTTCTTGGGGACCTTGTTTCAGCTGTAGAGTTAAATTATTTCTTTCCAATGAATGTAAATTTAAGTACTTGCCCTAAAATCAATCCATTTAAGGTTTCAATCTGGAGGTAAGATGAGTTAGCCTTAGCATTTTTTAAAATCATAAAAAATAGGCAGCTGCAAAGGAAGGTAAGTAACATTGATTCACAGACTCACTGCTAGGTGCTTTAAGAGCTTGCTGGCCTAATAAGTTATCCTTTACCACTGCCCTACCAATCTCTCAAAAGAGGGCCCATTGCACTGAACTTAAACATTTTCCTCCTTTCTAGGATGAACAGTTTGATTTAACATATTTTTATAGACTAATTATTCCCAATAAAACTGTTATAAATTGAATAACACAACTAGATCTCAAAGTAACAAGGGCGAAAATAAAGAAATGAGAAGATTTGTGCCAACCATTGCTTTATGGACTTAAGTTACCTCCTCAGTAATTCTTCTATAATTCTGTCTATACTACATCTGTTTTGGTTAAATACAGATAGTAAGCAACTAATCAGGGTTTTGTTTTTTTAATTAAAACTTAAGGGTTGATGCTATCCCAATCTCCTATTGACTAATCTAAGCAATTAGCATTTCAATTTCATTTTAAACAAAATATATCCTTGATTATGTATTTGTTACATTTCAAGTTATTTCATTTGAAAGGCCAAATGGAGGGTACTAACATTTAAAGTAAAAGAGGCTAAAATAATGCAAGACATTTTGTGAAGAAAAAAAAACCACAACAGAAAAACACAACAAACCCCAAACTCACCACGCCATTTAAAAGGGTAGCACAGTTTTCTTTCTATTGTGAGCCTCTCTAGTGTCAAGGGTTAATTGTTCAAAATTACTTTCCTAGCCACACAGTTAAATGGGTAAGATCATGCAAACAGGATGTGTTAGTGTATCCACAAGCGAATGGCTAGTCTCACCGTTAAGTTGAATGGGTTCAATGGCAGAATTTGTGACTTTGAAAAGCAACAAGGAAGTTGTTGTTGTTGTTATGTGCCATTAGGTCGCTTGCATCTCATAGCAACCCTGTGTACAACAACAGCCCTAAACCCTGCTCTATCCTGTGTCAATCGCACTGTCTCCGACACACCCACCCCGATTACCCCAGTCACTGAATCAATCCACCTCATAGAGGGTCGCCCCCTCCTGCGCCGTCCCTCCACCCTCCCAAGCATGATGTCCCTCTCCAAGACTGGTCCCTCCTTAAAACACGTCCAAAGTACATCAGACGAAGCCTCAGAAGCCTTGCCTCCAAGGAACAGCCTGGTTTAACCCTTTCCATGATGAACCTGTGTGTTTTCTTAGCAGTCCACGGTACCCTCAATACTCTTCTTCAGCACCATAGCTCCAAGGCATCAATTCTCCTATCCTCCCTAGTCATTGTCCAACTCTCTCATGCATAACAAGTGATTGCAAAGACCATGGCCTGTATCAGATGCACCTTAGTCTCCAGAGTGACACCATTGCTCTTCAGTACTTTGGAGAGGTCCCTAACAACAGACTTTCCCATGGCAATATGTCTTTTAATTTCCTGGCTGTTGGTGCCATGAGTGTTCACTGTGGAGCCAAGCAAACTGAAGCTGTGAACAATCTCAATCTCTTCAGCATCCATCCTGATGCTGCCAATTGGTCCAGTGGTGAGAATCTTTGTCTTCTTGACATTGAGCCTCAATCCATATTGAAGACTGGAGTCATTGACCCTCTGCAGCAAGTGCTTCAGGTCCTCCTCAGTTTTAGCAAGAAAGGTTGTGTCATCTGCAAAATGCAGGTTGTTGATAGATCTTTCACTAATCCTGATGCCACACTTCTCATAGAGGCCACCCTCCCAGATAATCTTTTCTGCATATAGGTTGAAAAGGTATGGAGATAGGACACATCCCTGGCATACACCCTTCCCAATTTTGAACCATGCAGTGTTTCCTTGTTCTGTTCTGATGACTGCCTCTTGGTCCAAGCGTAGGTTTCACATTTTTACTTCACTAATAAAGTACATAATCATTGTATGGCTCTGTCCAGTTTACAAAACAATTGCCAGGGATTTCAGACCTAATAGAACAGTATGATTTGTGTTGGAATGAATAGAAAGAGGTGCAGAAGTGTGTGTGTGTGTGTGTGTGTGTGTGTGTGTGTGTGTGTGTGTAGGCATGTCTGACCTTATGGGAATTGGTTTTGTATTGTGGATGCTGTTAATGGGGGCAGTTCACCTTATGATCTGTCCCGGTACTGCCAATACTCTTTTTACAGGGCCTGTGTCATTTCTGAGGAGTTAAGCCAACGTAAAGAAAAGAATTGTTTTACTGGAAATCTTTTTGCATTATGGTGGCTCTGTTCACTATTTAATAAAGTGACTGGAGTTCCTGGGTGATGTAAATGCTAAGGTACTTGGTTGCTAACAGAAAAGTTGGAAGTTCAAATCCACCCAGCAGTGCCTTGGAAGAAAGACCTGGTGATATACTTTTTGAAAACTTGTCATTGGAAACTCTATGGAGCACAGATCTGTTGTGACTCATGTGGGGTCCTCATAAGTCAGAACAAACTCTGTGAGTACTATTTATTTCATTCTGTGTTTTGCTGTTGAGCTTGTGGGGGAACTAGAAGAGAGGAAGACCTGCTTTTTACTTAGGTTTTTTTCCTGTCCCCCCTCAATCTTACTTCTCTCACTTTACATGCAGACACCCATCTTCTTCAAAGTGCCTACCATGTGTTTTCTGGTGACTTTTACAGATTATGCTCCATCTGCCTGGAACTCCTTCCTTGACTTGTCTGCTTGAATAATTTCTATCATTTCAAAAAGCAAATAGAACTGATTTTTATCCTCTCCCCAACTTACCCCTTAGCTGTCCTTTATTCAGTCAACTAGGGCATTTATTCTCTGTTTATTGTTTCAGGAAAAGCAGAAGAAAATGAAGTCAATCCTTGCCTTTGCCTTTTGATTTCTAAAAGCCCTAGGTCCTCAGGGAAAGAGAAGTATTGGATTTGGGTAAATGATGAAGCATAAAAGCAGTTTTCCCGCAACCACAGATGAAGATGCCAGAGATAAATTTCCTTCTAGTTTCGGGAGGGAGGAGTTGGAGGAGAAATGAGGAATAAGCAGCAGAGTGGGAGGGTTTGTGAGGAGCAGACCAGCAAAATGTCATGGCAAATGGGACTGAGAGAACCATAATGTCTCTGCCCGGAGAGGAGCAGCATTCTCTGAATGAGGGGGTATGTGCTCACATCTGCAAAGGAGACCTCAGGCACCACGTAGGAACCACACATTCAGGAGGTCTATGACCTCACAGAATAATCTCATGCGTGGTTTTGCCATAGGATTCTGTTATTGTTGTTAACCGTCTTTGAGTCATTTCTGAGTCATGACAGCCCTACATGTGCAGAGTGTAAAGAACTGTGCTTCGTAGGGTTTTCAAGGCTGTGAGCTTTCAGAAGCAAACCACCAAGCTTGTCTTCCAAGGCTGATGCCTTAAAAGGGTTGATTCATCTGTCACCTACATGATTTTAGCACCCTAGATTTTCATAGTGCAGCAGCACCAGATAAGAAAGTGCAAGAGTGAACTGTTGGTTTTAGGTGACCTCTTATGAGATGTGAGGGTGCTGGGGTGGCATAGTGCTGCTAACTTAAAGGTAGGTGGTTCAAATCCACCAGCAGCTCCATGGAAGAAAGATGGGAAGTCTCCAATAAATTGTACAGCTTCCAAAAATCATCTGGAGGGTCAGCTATGAATTGGTTCCAACTTGACAGCTATGAGTTTGGGTTTTGAGTTTTTCACAGGATGTGAGGGATGACTTGTATATAACCTACACGGACCAATGCTGAGTGGGAAGATGGATGCCACTTCAGTGCTGCAGATGCTCCCAGAAGACAGAGAGAATCCCAAGTTGACCGGGAAGAAGAGTCCACTATCAGGAAGAATGGACACTCAACATAGAAATTGAGTTAAAAAGTAATAAATTGAATGGATTACATATCAGAATTTGTACACAGAATTAAATCTAGTACAAGTCTTTTAAGATTACTTGTATGAACCTTCTCATAGTCATCTTTAGGAAAGTTAGCATTTCCTTATTAAAAAAAATAAAGAAATTCCTTCCTTGTAAGCATTATAAGGGTTAAGGATAGAATGTTTGTAAATGACTCATTGCAATGCTTGCTTCATAGAAAGTTCTCAATAGTTGGTGAATATTATTTGAATTTGTTTTACTCATTTCTACGTGTCATGGTATCTGGCACAGGACAGACACTCACATATGCTTCCTGAATGAACCACTGTCTATGATCTAATGGATAGAAGAGAAGGGTGCAAGTAGAGTGTGTGTGTGTGTGTGTGTGTGTGTGTGTGTGTGTGTGTATGAATACTACTTTCGACATGCAGAGTAGCAGGTAATATGTAAATGCAATAACAATACAGTAGAGAGAGACTATTTTTCTTGATAGCCTACCTTCCTGGAATATGAAGCATGAAACAACACAATTTACTTTACAAAGAAACGCTTTTATTTGCAAGAGACCAGTTATTGTCTCTATTTCCTGGAAATGTACAAACTTTAGCTCTGCCTCTAGCTTAAACTAGGTGGCATAGTTTGTAGAGAGTTGTGCTGCTAACCCAAAGGCTATAACTCCCTAGAAATTTGAATTCACGAGTGGCTCCTTGGGAGAAAAATGAGTAATCTCATCCCACAGGGTTTATTTACAATCTCAGAAACCAAATGGATGGTCAGCTAGGAGTTCGTTGTGGTGTTAATTTCAAAGCTGGCTTTTCTAGACATTATATTGGTTCCCCCTGATCTCCCACCACATCAACTGCAGATACATGGTCTTGCAAATCATCAAAAGCTGTGGGACTTGGATAAGAGAGTACTTCTCACCTGAACAAGCAAGACTTAAGGGAGACTGGAGCAAGACACTGGTGAGAACAAGATCCTGGTGATGGTGGTGAAGAGAGGTGGTGTAACTAGAGGAGTGCTGAGATAAAGGCCACAGTTAAAGGGTTCGGTGTTCTTTCTGGATGATGGAAGAAAAAGCTGACTGCTCAACTGAAATCAGAGCGTGGTCTAATTGAGGAATTGTGTGTTGGGACTGCTGGGCTAAAACCTGAATTTGCATTGGGTAATATTCATTGCCTCCTACACTTTCCAATTTACTTCCCTAATAAAGCCCATTCTCAATACCACGACTGGTAGTAAAGTCTGTGAGTCAACAATGAATAAATGAACCTGTTGGGTGATGATGTGGCTCTAGAGGCACCATGGTGCTGGGCTGCGGGATCTTTATCTGTTTTCTGCTCTGGGGAGGCAAGGGGCTGTGTTATTCTCACTCCTTCTGGCCTTTTCAGAGAGACGTTCATGATCCTGTGCCTCCATGTCCCATTTTCTACTTTCTAGACATTGGTTTTGACTCAAATGACTGTTTTCAGGTTAATAGATGCATAATAATTTTCAGTGTAGTCTTTCTAAACATTCACCAGAATTCTTTATTTATAGCATTTAGTATAATCGAGAAGTCACCAAAAAAAAAATCTGGGTTAGATGAGAGTGGAAAATGTCAGTGATTCCTGCCAGATAACAGGAACTGAAGTTCCCTTTCTACAGGAGAAAAGAGACAGTGGCAGCTCACAGGAGGAGGAAGAGGAAAAACATCAGCTAGTCCTGAAAGGCACCAGCCACCCTCCCCCTTGGAATCACAGGCACCTCACCTACCAGGCTGCTGCTGAGACACTTGAGGGCTTCAGACCGCAGAGCAGGGCTAAGCCCCTCAGATTGGGCCCTGGCTGTGCCTTCTAATTTCATTAAGGAAAGCAGCATCAGTATCACTAATCAGATACCTAGGAAGTGTCTTTATCTGCATGAGGTAGAAAATTAATTGAAGGACCAGACTCACTCATGAAGGTGTGAGACAACCAAGAGGGTGACTTGAAATATGCTATGTTTGACTAGAACAAAGAAGTTCTATTAATTAATTGGACAGATAAAAAGGAAAGGAAATGTCCTGTTCAATGCAATGGTTCTTTTTACCAGCCATCTTTCACTCCCTTTGATTTCTCCCTTTCTTTTCTCCTCAGCCATCCCTCCTCAGCCTTTAGTAGGCTTTCCGTTGAATGGTCTTGGGGCTACCAAAAGTTAGAGGAGGATTAATTCTAATTTTTTTGGTAAGACACAAAAACATCAAGACTTTGATCTTGGAAACCATGGGAGAGATTAGGCTGGTGGGTCAGGGGTAGGGGGTGAAGGGAAGGAATTGTTTTTATAATAAATAGATCCTACTTCCAGAGAAACAATAAAGACTTTTTAAAATAGCTCTTTTCAATTTATAGCTTGAAAGTGTTACACTAGTCCAAGTCATAAGTGGACCCCAAATGGTTGCATAACACAAGCTGTGACGTTTTAAACTTGAGACAAGAGACAGAAGAGATAGTTTCTACTCATTGCAAGGAAATCCTCACCTAAACTTCCGTGGGCCATAAACACTCCTTAACTGGTTCAATCTCTAAAAGGAACTGGCATATGTTCTTGTACTGGCCACCCTGTAGCTGAATTACTTCTCCATATTCTGGATACTCAATTACAGTACTATCACAGGCAAGTTTCTTCTTAAACAATTTAAAGAAAGTGATGATTTCTTTTTATCTTAATCATCAGCAATCCCTTAGACAGGTGTAAGGGGATTCCTGCCATTTCTCTGTTGAATTCGTATAGGGATACAATCTTCAGTCACAGAAGGAAGCAAGCAGGATGAAGACTTTTAAGTATTGTTTGTTGTTGCTGTTGTTAGGTGCCGTCAAGTGGAGTACAACTCATAGTGACTCTTTGCACAACCAGCGTGAACCCTGTCCTATTCTGTGCCATCTGCATCAGCTCTGACACACTGGAGCCCATTGCTCTAGTCATTGTGCATATCCATCTCATTGAAGATCTTTTTTCTCTCTCACTAAACCTCCCTTTCCAAGTAAGATGCCCCCTTTCAAGGAATAGCTTCTCCAAGCAACATACCCAAAGTATGAGAAAGAAGCTTCATCATCTTCACCTGCAAGCAGCATTCTGGTTGTACTTTCCCCAGCACATACCTGTTTGTTCTTTTGACAGTACATAGAATATTTACTACTCTTCTCTAAAACCACAACTTAAAAGCATCAATTTTTCTTCCATTGTTCTTATTCATTGTCTACCTCTCAGATGTATAGCAAATGATTAAAAAGACCATGGTCTGACTCAGGTGTACCTTAGTCTTCAAGCTGATATCACTGTTCCTCAGATGACTCATGGCTGAAGGCGGAGAGTACCAGAAGAATGTCAATTTGTGTTTTTTTGACTGTGCAAAGTCATTCGACTATATGGATCACAACAAACTGTGGCTAACGTTGAGAAGTATGAGAATTCCAGAACAACTGATTGTGCTTATGAGAAATCTCTATCTAGACCATGAAATTGTTGTCTGAACAGAACAAAGGAACACTGCACAGTTCAAAATCAAGAAAGGAGTGCATCAGGAATGTATTCTTTCTCCACACCTTTTCAATCTATATTCAGAACAGATCATTTGGGAGGCTGGATTTTATGAAGAATGCGGCATCAAGATTAGAGGAACTCTCATCAACAACCCGCTTTTTAGATGACACCACCTTGCTTACTGAAACTGGGGAACACTTGAAGCATTTGCTGCAGAAGATCAAAGGCTTCAGCCTTCAAATGGGATTGTATCTAGATATCAAGAAAACAAAGATCCTCATTATCAGGCCAGTAGATTGTTTCATGATAGATGGAGAAAGGATTGAGATTGTTAATGATTTCATCATTCTTGGGTCCACAAACAACATTCTTGGTACTAGTAGTCAGGAAATCAAAAGATGAATTGCATTGGAAAAAAATCTGCTGCAACCATCTCTCCAGAGTGCTAAAAACCAAAAATGTCAGTTCAGAGATTAAATGGTCTTCTCAGTTGCTTGCTATGTGTATTAGAACTAGACAATGATAAGGATGACGGAAAATGTGGGTTTTTTTTGCATTGTGGTGCTGGAGAAGAGTCTTGAACATACCATGGACTGACAAAAGAACAAATACATCTGTCCTGGAGAGGGTGAATCAAATTTGCTCCTAAGAGGCAAGGATTCTGAAGCTCCATCTCATGAACCCTAAGCATTTTTCCAGGAGGGACTAGTCCTTGGAGAAGGACCTCGCTCTTTGAATGGTAGAGGGTAAGCACAGAAGAGGTAGATTCTGGAGGATATGGATTGACACAGTGACTGTGGCAGTGGGGTAAGGTGTGTCTGAGACAATGAGGTTGACTCAGGATAGAGCCATGTTCACAGTCATTTTTCAATAGGTTTGCTATGAGCCATAGTTGACTTAGCGGTGCACAAGAACAATGATAATTTTGAGAGGTCTCTGGTTACAACACTGTATTGTTTAAAATTAAGAAGGTTGTGCATCAGTCTTTTATTCTCTTTCTATATCTTATTCAATCTATATGCTGAGCAAATGATTTAAAAAGCAGGGCTCTATTTAAAAAAGGCAGCATCAGGCTTGGAGAAAGACACAATAACCTACATTATGCAGATGACACAATCTACCTTGCTGAAAGTAAGGAGGACTTGAAGTACTTGCTGCAGAAGATCAACAACTACCTACAGACTTCAATATGGATTACATCTCGAAGTCAAGAAAACAAAAATTCTCATGACTGGACCAACGGACAACATCATAACAGATGCAGAAAAGATTGAAACTGTCAATGACTTCATCTTATTTGGGTCCATAATCAAATTCCTTGGTACCAGAAGTTAGATCAGTAGTATAGGTAAAGTTTAGGGATATAAAAATATTGTTAATAAGGATCTATTTTACTCAAATGAAGTCAGAACTGGGATTAGTAGACACATAAAATAAAGAGGTACAAGTTGGGGAAGGTGCTTCAAGTTTACAGGAATTGCTGAAATTCAGGGAAACCAGATACTATGTAGACTCTTTCAAGTGGCTTTTGAATGTATTTGCTTGGTGAATACTGTACTGTGATTTTGTAGATACCAGCCAGTTTTTCTCACTCTTGGCACTGTTGGCATTTTGTACTGGATAATCCTTTGTTGTAGAGCCTGTCCTGTGCATTGTAGGATGTGTAACAACATTTCTGTCTTCTATCCATTAAATGTCAGTAGCAATCCTTTAGCTGCGACAACCAAAAAAGTCACTAGACATTTGCTAATATCCCCTGGATGACACAATTATTTTTGGTTTAGAAGTACTGCATTAGAGGCAGACTAGCTAAACACACACGGACATTTTTAGTTCATGATTTTGGAATCTAGAATAAAGCAGAAAATTTCTTGACAGGGAACTGACAGTGGATCCAAGGTGTTCCCAATTTCCAGAAAATATCGGGTTATAATATTACATGCCACATATGGAGAAAGTCCTGGTCTTCTTTTACAGTATGCAACAAGTATTCTAATAGAATCACCTTGGGGATCCATTTCTATTTTAAATAATTCTTCAAAAAGCCTAAGGAAAAAACCAGAGTGTGGCTATTCCAGAGAGGTAGATATTAAAGGGAGAATACAGATAGAAATACAAGCTACACTTATCAATAATTGCAAGTTAATTCATGTTTTTGTTGTTATGTGTGCCAAGGAGCTGGAACAAATTTATAGCTGATCCTTCAGAGGGTTTCAGAGGCAATAAACTGCACGAGAGGAGCTTGTCCATCTTTTGCTCATAGAGCAGCTGGTAGATTTGAACTAAGTGCCGTTGGTATTGCAGCATAACTCACAACAACTACCCTAAATGATAAATGAGACCAAATACCCATATGGCCAGAAAGAAATAAGTGGAGGTGCAGAGCTGAATGGAGGTCACCACAATACCTAATCACAGCCTATTATTTTCTACTTTTTTAGCCATTGACCTGGGACCAGAACTCTCTTCCTACCCAAGGGCCTCAGAATTGCATATTTGCCACTACCATCTGTAGTGCCTGAGCATCTGAAGAGCAAACTGGGTCTGAAAACTCAATAAACAATCTGAAATAAACCCGAGTCAGAGTGGTGAACTCAGACAAGTGAATACATTTGGAAAGCGACAAGTAAATAAGCATCCAACTGCAAATAAATACTATGATGGGCTCTTAGAGAGGAAAGCACAGGCAATGGCATAAAAAAACAGACGAGTAGAGTTAAAAAACCCAATGCTGAATTGATGGATAAAGCAGCCTTGAGATTTTAACTAAATGGTGTGTGTCCTTATAATAACTGCATCTTAGAGGTTAAAAAGAAGTTGGGACTTTGTGTTCCATTTTGCCCTTTCCACCCTGGCTATTACAATAGTCCTTTTACTTTTGTGCTTTTTCCCTGGGCACTTGACCCAGATCACACACAACTCACTGAGAGATTAGAGAAGTATTGTCTGAAGAATAATGAAAGTTGGTGGATAAACTGGGGTGGCTTACAAAGAGGAAACAAAGCATGGCTATCTTCAGGGTAACACAGGTCTGGAAAGGGGTTCCTGGGGCCTTCAGGGTATTGCCTGAATCTACCGTTACTACCTAATCCCTTTCATGATTGACCTTGAAATGAAGGTTAATGTGATATTGACCAAATTTGCAAATAGCACAAAGCTTACAAGTATAAGAGATAAAGAAGATGACATATTACAAACACAGCAGGACATAGATAATTCAGGGCCCCAGTTGGACAAAAGTGAGATGAGGTTTAATATAAGACATGCAAGATAATATATGCACCTGAGAGAAAATAACTCTCTGCACAGATTCAAATTATGGGGGTATTACTCAGGAAGCTGTCGTGCTGAGTGAGATTTGGGGAGGATGGTGGATAACAAATTGAATAGGCGTTCACAGTGCAATGCCACTGCAAAGAAGGGCAGTGCTATTTTGAGATGTGTAGACAATATAAAGTGATCTTTGAAAATACAAGTGGGAATGGAGTGTTGCTTTACAGCATGTCAGTAAAATCTCACCTTGAACTCTCTGGTGCCCTGACTTTAACAAAGACAGCAATAAAATGGGAGATTTAGCAAAGATAGTTATTTGAATGCTATTCAAGATGATGAACAGGTCCATCCAGGAAAAGCAGAATTGTCTTCTAATGCCAGGCAGTCATAATAAAATCTTTTCATGGTCAAATCTTCTTGCCACTAAATTTCCTGTAAGGTAGTCTTGACTTTCAAATTGTTGTTGATTGCCTTTGAGTCAAGCATGACACATAGCAACCCTATGAACAAAAGGCCTGAAGCCCCTCTACAGATATTGACATTTATCAAAGTTCATAGAGTTTCCAGAGGCAAATCGTTTAGGAAGTGGATGCCACTCCTGCTTCCAAACCTGTCATAAGTCAAGGAAAATAATTAAGGGGGAGGGGAGGGACAAGAAAAGAAGAGAAACACGCCATGTCAATTTCTTTTAAAGCAGAAAACCAAGGATATTTCACGTTTGGCATTATTTATTGATTACTGTTTTCACTTTCTCATTTTTACTTGCTATTGTTGGTTCTGACTCATTAAAAAAGAGAGTACGGCACTGTCCAGACCTCCGCCGTTCTCACCATAGTTTTTGTACTTAAGCCCGTAGCTGCAGCTACTGTGTCAACTTGTCTCATGGGAGATCTTACACTTTTTCACTGGCCCTCTGTTCTTTTCCAGGGACTAGTCTGTCCTGATGTTGACATGCTTAGAATTTTGTGAGATGAAGCCTTGCCATCCTTACTTCTAACGAGGATTCTAGCTGTATTTCTTCCAAGGAGTATTTGTTATTTTGACATTTCACGGTATATTTTGATATAATTTGAAGGCATCAATCTTTCTTCAGTTTTTCTTACTATTGTCAAGTTTTTGCTCATACATGTTGTTGTTAAGTGCTGTCAAGTCAAGTACGACTCATAGTGACCCAGTGAACACGAGATCGGAACCTTGTGCTATCCTGTGCCATCTATATCATCTCTGACTCGTGGGCCCATTGCAGCAGTCACTGTGTCAATCCATCTCATCGATGATCTTTCTCTCTTTCACTGACCCTTCACCTTTTGAAGCATGCATATGAAGGGATTTAAAATATCATGGCTTGTAATTTTTGCATCATTTGGTCCTCAAATTAAAATATTTGTTTTAGAATACTTTAAATAAGTTTTTTTCCCCCCAGTAGGTTTTCTCAATGAATTATATTGTTTGGTTTCTTAGTTATTGCCTCCATTCAAATTAATTGGAGAAACAAGTAATATTACATCCTTGACAGCTTCAGTCCTTTCTTTTTTGTAACCTTCTTTATTGGTCCATTTGTGAGGGTTTTTGGTTTTCTTTTTTGGTTTTTTTGTTTGTGTGTTTTTGTTTTTAGCTTTAGTTTTCTTTAGGCTGAAATAGAATCTTTACTAAGGCTATATAGTCTTTGTGCTCCAGAAAATTCACAAAATCTAGCTTATACCAAGGAAGGCTACACCATCTCTATATTGCTGTTTGTGAATAGGTCTTCCTTTTCAAGGTAGTAGACCATAAGACTATCTGATCCTAAATGACCATCCTAAATCATCTCACAAATGCCCAGAATAGTTATCTTTCTGTATTCTATATCATTTTGAAAGCTTGTTTTCCTAAATTCATACTTCATTTATTCAATATTTTCATTATTAAGGGACATTCGCAGATTTTTTTCTTCTTGTTTTGAATTGTGCTGTATCAATAAATGCAGATCCTCAAAGCTTTGTTCTATTCATGTCATAAAGCTTTATTGTACTTTGAGGAAGCAGTTTTTCCCTGATTTTATTTACATCAACCTGAGTGGCTCATCTTCTGACTGAATTTGGTAAAAATAGAGTTCAAAAATTGTACATTTTTATAAAAATTCTGTGTTAGTATTCCTACAGATTAGATTATGAACAGTTTGATGAGGCTACATCTAAGTGAACTAACCTCACGGTATAATTTCTCATTGTATTTGGTCCATAGGCATTCTGTTCTCAGAAGTAGCCAGGTAAAGTTACGGGGTCCTGCGTGCCTAATTCCTTAACTACATTTAATTTCATACAAATAATGTCAGTGTTTAATGGAAAATCAAAAGTGTGTGCAGAGGAAAAAGTTGCTTATTGGAATGTCCACCTAATTGAATATTG
>NW_006399770.1:8082436-8124332 GCF_000299155.1 Elephantulus edwardii
CATATTGTAGGGTGCAGTCCTTGACACTCTGCAGCAGGACATTTGTTCCGGCAGGCCGCTCAGAGGAGGGGTTAGGCATCCGACTAGCTGAAGGCTGGGCAGCTTAGAGGCCAGCCTCAGACCCCTCCCATCTCCCCAGGTAATTGAATATACAAAACAATAAATTAACAACAAATCCATCCAAGTACATATAGCATCTAGGTAGGCCTATATCTAGACCCTTCTTGGCATTAAGATTTATTGTATCTTTACCTTTAATGTTAGTGGAATGCTACCAGTTGTAATTTCATTGCTGATAGCCAGAGGAACAAAATATGACTATCTGGTTAAAACAACTGCTGTGTGCTGTTTCTTTGAAGGCTCATTTACTCTTTTTTGTCTCTATTCAAAGGAGGTTTTTACTTCTGTCATTCAAATAATAATTACTTCTTAAACTTAAAATAATATGTTAAAATTTGAAATAGAATTAGCATCATAATGCCTGAGATATACCTAATTTTACTGATGATAACATGCTAATAAAGGAGAGAAAGGTTAATTTTAATGGTTGCAATCATTTTTCCAATCACTCAAATTTATTTTCACACTTTAATATTCCAGAGCAGAGGTCAGGCAACCATTTCCTTAAAGTACCACTTAGTAAATACTTTAGGCTTTATATGCCAGGAGGCAAACTCTAGAACAAACTGCATATATTACATAAACAGGAGATAAATTTCTACACATTTTTATTGAAGAAATAGAATAACAATTGAATAGTGCATTACTTGCTATGCATCTGAGAGCTGGACAATGAAGAAGGATGACAGAAGAAGAATTGACACCTTTGAGCTGTGGTGTTGGAGAAGAGCACTGAACATCCATCCCATGGACGGCTAAGAGAACAAACAGGTACGCTTGGAGAGGGTGCAGCCGGAGTGCTCTCTGGAGACAAGAATGAGGCTTTGCCTCACATACTTTGGTTATGTTGCTAGGAGGGACTATTCCTTGGAGAGGAACATGATGCTGGTGAGAGTAGAGGGTTGGCAAGGTTGGCAAAGGAAAGAAAGACCCTCAACTACGTGGATTGACATAGTGACTGCTGCAATGGGTTCTTGTGTGTCAGGAAGCATGAGAATGGCACTGGATAGAGCAGGGTTCAGATCTTTTACATAGGGTCGCTGTGAGTCATAGCAGACTCCAAGGTAGTAACAAAAATGTTAATTAATATAATGATGAGATTGGCACAGCATAAAGCACGGTTTAGGGCTGTTGTACATAGGGTCGCTATGAGTCGCAAACGATGGCACATAACAACAACAACAACAACAACTCAATAATAATTGTGTGCAATTTTTCCATGATAAAAATACTAATGAGAAGTTTACAGAGCCCTGGAGGTGCAATACTTGAACACTTAAGTGTTAATTGCAAAGTTGGCTGTTCAAATCCAACCAGGAGACTCAGTCATTAACTCTTGTAAGATAACAGCCTAGAAAACCTGTGTGGAAGTTCTCCTCTATTTTGTGAGGTCATTGTGAATCAGAATTGATTCGACAGCACCAAACAACCAGAGTAAGAAGTTTGGAATTCTTTTAGAGGGAATAGCAGTTCATTTATTTTGCTTTCACAGTTAGTATTATCTGAGCCCCTAAACGGCATAAATGGTTAAATAGTTCTTCTGAGAGAAAAGGGAGAATGTTAGGCTGCTAACACAAATCCACCAGAGGCTCCTTGAGAGAAAGATAGGCAATCATTTCTTCCCATGTTATTTACAGTCTTGGAAATCTGGGGGTTTCTATGAGCCTGTTGTGACTTGATGGCAATCAATTTGAATATTGACTAACAAAGTCTGGGAGTACGAATGCATTTATAAACACCTTGGAAGAAAATCCTGGCAATCTGCTTCGGAAAGGTCCCAGCCAAGGAAACTCTGTATGTGTGGAGTTACTCACCATGAGTGAGAATCAATAATATAGCATCTGGAAAAAGAAAATTTCTCATGTGTCCTCATTCTTAGAAGCTTTCTCTTGCGTCTCTGACACATAATGATCTTCAGTTGTGGAAATGCTGCAAAAACTGTGTTGTCTGCTTCTCTCTTTACGGTTTGTAATCCACATGCGTGGTATTCTATAAGTCTTCACATCATAAGTAGCCTCTGGAGTCAGACTCGTTGAATGCGAATTGTGGGTGAACTAGAATTCATTACTATGTGATTTTTAACTCAGTTTTCTTGTCTAACAAATGAATGATTGTACCCACTTCACAGGGCACAGGATTGTTATAAAGATTAAATGAGTCAATAAATGTATATTTTTAGGACAGTGCACTGTTGTTGTTAAGTGCCGTCGAGTCTCAGGAAACTCATGGCGACCCTATGAAGGAGATTCTTCGACGCTTGGGTGCCTTTCATCCTCTCTCCAGGTTCATAGGGTTTCCGGAGGCAAGCTATTATGGAAGTGGATGCCACTCCACCTTCCAGGACAGTGCATCACATACTAGAAATTGAAAAGATGATACAAATGATGTTATTATTTTTAAAAAAAACATTAAAAAATAGAAAACCATTCTTAACTTTGTGAACAGTTGCAAAATAAGCAGTGGGCTGGATCTGAATGGTGAGCTATAGTTTGTTAAATGTTTCTCTTTTCCTTAAATGACATTAAAATTTGAAACCTGAGATTCTAAATAGATCTTACGCTGCTGTCCGAACTTTACGACCATGTACCCCTAAAGGAAAAGAAACACAGTTGTCAATTGACCTAGCCCATTAGTGACAGTTTCCCTGCTGGAACCCAAGTCTCCGGGACTTTTTAGACTTCCAAATCACAAAGGAAGACTTGAATTGAGAACAGCATAGTGAGAATTGATCTGAGTTAGGATTGATGAGTTCAGACTCTTTAATCTTGCTTAGCACTAAAAAGGAGACCCAATATGCTTTCTGACTGAGCCATTACAATTGTGAAAACTGAGGACTTACTTCTTCAGACTATGGGAGCTTAGGGAGAAGGTGGAAAAGAATCAATATCTTTGAATTGTGGTGTTGGAGAAGAATATGAAATGTAAAATGTACCATGGCCTTCCCTCCCCCAAAAGAAATCTATTTTGATGAATTTAGTCCCTCTTGGGAAAGGAGATCATGTTTTGAAAGGAGAGGAAGATCCTCAAGGAGATTAATTAACTGAGTGATTGAAACAATAGGTTTAAACACAGCACCTGACAGGGCTTCATTCTGTTGCACACAGGATCACTGTGAGTCGCAGCCTACTCAAAGGCTCTAACAACAGTAAATTCTACTCTTTGCTTCATTGACTATGCAAAGGCTTTTGACTCTGTGGATCACAACAAGCTATGGCTGACTCTGAGAAGAATGGGAATCCCAGAACATTTAATCATGCTACTGCGAAACCTATACTTGGACCAAGAGGCAGTCATCAGAACAGACCAGGGAGACACTACATGGTCCAAAATCAAGAAGGGGGGTCCATCAGGGATGTGTTTTGTCTCCATACCTTTTCAGTCTGTATGCAGAACAGATCATCCGAGACGCTGGGCTGTACTAGAAGGAATGTGGCATCAGGATTGGTGGAAGAGTCATCAACAACCTATGTTATGAAGATGACACAACCCTGCTTGCTGAAACTGAGGAGGACCTGAAGTGCTTGCTGCAGAAGGTCAAGGACTGCAGCACCCTATATGAAGCTCAACATCAAGAAAACAAAGATTCTCACCTCTGGGCCAATTGGCAGCATTAGTATGGATGGTGAAGAGATTGAGATAGTTAACAGTTTTGGTTTGCTTGGCTCCACAATCAACACTCTTGGTTAACAGCAGCCAGGAAATCAAGAGACGAATTGCATTGGGAAAGTCAGCTGTGAGGGACCTCTCAAGAGTACTGAAGAGCAACAACGTCAGGCTGGAGACTAAGGTGTGCCTGATCTGGGCTGTAGTCTTCGCAATTACGTGCTATACATCAGACAGTTGGAGAGTGAATAGGGTTGATAGAAAGAGAATTGATGCCTTTGAGCTGTGGTGCTGGAGAAGAGTGTTGAATATACCATGGACTGCTAGGAGTACAAATAGGTTTGTCCTGGAGAAGGTGAAGCTGGAATGCTACTTGGAGTCAAGGATTCTGAAGCTTCGTCTGACATACTTTGGGCATGTTACAACGAGGGACTGGTCCTTGGAAAGGGACATCATGTTTGACAGAGTGGAGTGGTGGCGAAGGAGAGGAAGACCTTCGATGAGATGGATCGATTCTGTGACTGGGGTGGGGGGAATAAGTGCGTTTGAGATGGCAAGGTTGACACAGGATAGAACAATGTTTAGAGTTCTTATACATAGGGTCGCTATGAGTCACAAGTGACTCGATGGCACATAACAACAACAACAACAACAACAACAACAGCAACCAACTGTAGTTTAGAATCTAAACTTCCACAGAATCTAAACTCTAATACCTCAGAAAATACCTTGTGGTCCCTACCCAATTCTATCCTAAATTAACTGAAACCTGTTTCTGCCTAGTAATTTCTGATTATTGCAACCTTACAGGGAACTCTGGTGGCCTAATGGTAAAGAGCTGTGTTGCCAACCCAAAGGCACACAGTTCAAATATGCCAGCTGCTTTTCAGGAGAAAAGTGGACAGTTAATTTCTCTGTGATTTATGACCTCTGAAAACCCACTACATGGTTAGCCACCCATTGACTTTGAGGGCACAAAACAGTAAGAACAGCAATCCTATTGGACAAAGAAGAACTACCCTATAGAGTTTCCAAGGCTGTTATCTTTACAGAAGCAAATTGTCCGATCTTTTCTTCTGTGGAACGACTGGTGAGTTCAAGCCACTAACCTTTCACTTAGCAGCTAAGCTCCTAAACACTCAGACTCTACCTAGGCTCCTACACACTGAACAGAGCAGGAGCTCTGGTAGCCTAGTCAGTAGGAAGTTGCCCAGCTAACTCAAAGCTCAAGCCTTTCTGCTAGTTCAAATCCACCAACAGTTCTCAGGAGAAATATACACAATCTTCTTTCATGTGATTTACAGTCTTGAAAACTTCCATGGAGAATCCCATATAAATTGAGTATGACTTGATGGTAAATAAAAAAAAAATCGATATAATCTGTGTTTGGGTTTTGGAAGTGAAATGATGGCATTGGCTAAATCTCATGAGTCTGTGTTTCCCGACCTGACTTACAGAGACAGAGCAAAAGTGAATACATGTTTGCCAAGTAGCTTGAAGTCCTGGAAGAAAGTAATTCCATCGGCCTGAAGCATTTAGGTTATGGATTGCAGTCTCGGAATTATATTTTTAGCCAAGTAATATTTCACGGGGATAGTATAATCACCTAATGAAGTCCCTTGAATGTTAATTATAGAGAGGTGTTGAAATGCACCAAAGTGATGTATTTTGTCGGAAAATCTTTTACTTTCTCATATGATGTAATTTAGACAGCATTGTACCTACTCTACTAAGTTCAAAGTCACTTTGTCCCGTCGCAGAAGTCTACCCTGCTAGAAACATATTTAAATTCGTGAACAAGGTGCAGAATTCTACCTATAAAATTTCTGAGCATTGCTAACTTATAGATGACAGGGATAACTCTTTCTAGGAAAAGTGTTGAAGATACAAAAATTGTCTATACTGTTCTGACATTTCCCTTGACAAGACCATATTAAGAAGGTCTTTAAATATTTATTAGAAGCATCAATTATGAAATTGTAACTATCAAAATTCAGAAGAAGAGTAGGATTATCTTTATAGGATTTTAATAAATAATATTTAATGCTTCATCAAGTACCAAATAATAGCTACTATTTACTGAGTATTTTGAAATAACTTCAGATGTAATAACTCATTTAATTCTCATTATAACTCTCCAAGTTTTTTCACTCTACAAATGAGAAGACTGGGACTCTAGGAAAAATACTGGTAATAAATTGTGGAACCAATGTTACATTGCTGCTAAGTCAGATTGTAGTGAGTGGTAGACACAAGACCCAAACCCAGATGGTCTGGTACAAGACATTGTTTTTATTCACTATGTTTTGTCATTTTTTCCAATTTCTAATTTGTTTCAATTATTTCCCCAAAGACTTTCTTAACAATAATCAATAGTCAATCTTCCTGATAATATTCTCATATTTCTTCCCTTCACCTCATAATCTACTTTTTCTACTGTTTGATAGGAGTCAATACTTATATGGCATTTGAAAGTTTTCTGAACATTTTGACATAATTTCATTTTTAAATGGGTCTTGTTCACATCATTTAACAAATGAAGAAAGAGGTTCAGAGAGGTAAGAATCCCCTTTTAATGTCCTCCAGTTGTGAGGAGAAAGAGAGAAGCCTAAACCAATATAATTTTTTGTCATCAGAAAGACAAAGCAAAATATTTTAGTGGAATGTGCAAAAAGTTGGATTTGGACAATAAAAAGCAACAAGTTCTCTCAGCATTTCTTAAGCTGAAAGAGCAAGACCAAAGTCAAATCTCGAGTTATAGTACTTAAGGATGCTGTAGGAAGAATATTGAATGATTCCGGAAGCATCAAAAGAAGATAGGAGTACACAGAGTCACTGAATCAAAAAGAATTGGCTGATACAAAACAATTTCAAGAGATAATGGTGATAAAGGAGGAATGTCAAGCTACTTTGAAGAAATTGGCAAAAAAATAATGGCATACCAATTGGTGTATTCCAACAGACAGATGCAGCCCTAGGTGCACTCACCAGGCTGTGCCAATAAATCTGGAGGACAGCTACCTGACCAGCTGGAAGTGTTCTATATTTTTTCCCATTCCCAAAAAAGGTGATGTTACAGAGTGTGGAAATTGTCAAACACAATTACTAATATCACACACTTGTATCCAAAAAGAACTGGAACCATTTATCAACATAGAATTATCAGAAACAAAATCTAGGCTTAGAAGAGGCCATGGTACAAGGGATAATACAAGCAATGTCACGTGGACCTTAGCTGAAAGCAGAATGTACTAGAGGAAATGTCTTGTCTGTGTTTCATTGATAATGCAAAGGCATTTGACTGTGTGGATCACAACAACCTGTAGCTAACATTGAGAAGAATAGGAATCTCTGAACACCTGATTGTGCTCATGTGAATCCAATACTTGGACCCGGAAACTGTAATCAGAAAAGAGCAAGGGAAAATTGCATGGTTCAAAAATCAGAAAAGAAGTATGTTAGACATGTTTCCTGTCTCTAAATCTTTTCAATCTGTATGTGTGACAGATTATTTGAGTGGAAGACTTTATTGGGAGGAATGTGTCATCAGGATTGGAGGGAGATTCATCAACAACCTGTGCAATGCAGATGACACGACCTTGCTTGCCAAAACTGAGGAAGCCCTAAAACATTTGCTGCAGATAGTCACAGACTATAGTCTTCAATATGGATTGAAGATCAACATCAAGAAAACAAAGATTTTCACCACTGGGACAACTGGCTGCACCCTGATAAATGGAGAAGAGATTGAAGTTGTTAACAATTATAGCTTGCTTGGTTCTACAATCAATACTCTTGGCACCAGCAGTCAGGAAATCAAAAGACAAATTACACTGAGAAAATCTGTTGTTAGGGACCTCTCCAGAGTGCTAAAGAGCAATGATGTCAGCCTGAAGATAAAGGTGTGCTTAATCCAGGCAATGATCTTTGCCATTATTTGTTATGTATCAGAGAGTTGGGCAAAGGATGAAAGAAGAAGAATCAATGCTTTTGAGTTGTCATGCTAAAAAGAGTGTTGAACATTTCATGGACTGCCAAGAGAACAAACAGATCTGTCCTGGAGAGAGTGAAACCAAGTTGCTCTTTGGAGGCAAGAATTTTGAAGTTTTGTTTCACTTAACTTTGGGCATGTAGCCTGGAGGGCCAGTCCTTGAAGAAGGACATCATGCTTAGAATGGTGGTGGAACAGCACAGGAGAAGACCCCAAATGAAATGGATTGACACAACAACTGGGGTAATAGAGACTGTGAGATTGGCTCAGGGTAGAGCTATGAGTTGGAGGTGACTTGATGGCACATAACAATGACAACAACTATGCATAAGGGAGTTCTGGTCCCTTGTGGTAAATTGTTGTCCTGACAACCTGAAGGCACTTACTACCAGCTACTCTATGGAAGAAAGATGAGCAGATGTGATTTACATCTTCTGACAACCCACTTGTCGGACAAATATGAATTGGTGCCAACTTGACAGCACATAGTAACAACTAATAATTATGTGATAATACCTTCACTCCAGCATCAGAATATACTCTTCAATAAAGAATTGTATTGTGGGTTATTGTGGTTCAAAGGGCATGGAATAGAGTACTTGTCGCTGAAATTTGAAATGCAGCGAGGCTGTAATGGAAAGATAATTTATGTGTAAGTTTTTTTCATTCTAAACTCTGATTGCATAGTCTGTAGCATTGCGCTGCTAATACAAAGATAGTTCCTATTGTCTAGTTCAAATCCACCGGAAACTAAGAAAAATGGACAATATCCTCCTGTGCAGTTTATTGCTTCTGAAAAGCCAGTAAAGGGTCAGCTGTGAGTCAGTCTTGATGGCAGTGAGTTGAGTTTTGAATACGATGCTCTTGGGAGCCATGAATTGCTTTTATGGATTTACGGGAGTGAAAGGAAATGGGTGAGTTGAAGAAACTGCCAGCTTTCCCATCAGTCAGAGATGGGATTTCATCTCTACACATTGAATTTTCAATAAAGTCTTTATTTTCTTGTCTATCTATGTATTCACTTGTAGGTCAATGCTTGTTATTACTGGTAATGTACGAATATGCATGTAATGATCTATTGTTGCCTATAACTCTTGTTCACCTCTCTGTGTCTTTTCTTTAGTGATATTATGCTAATAACACCTTATTTTGTATAGTCTTTCCCTTACCCCAACTTACTATGTGTCTATTATCTAATTGCTAATTTTCCTTTATCTTCTTCCCTGTCATCCCTAGTAATCATCAAAGAATATTTCATTCAGCTCATACACCTTCCCTTGGCATTTTTTACAATAATGGACTCAGGCAGCATTTTTACTTTTGTGGCTGATGTATTCCACTTCACATAATATCCTAAAGGTTCTTCTATGTTATGGGATGTTTCACAAATTCTTCATTATTCTGTAATTCCATAATATGTATGCACCATAGTGTGTTATGCATTTATTTGTTGATGGGCATTTAGGTTGTTTCCATCCCTGCTAAAGTAAATAATGCAGAGGTGAACATGAGTATATATATATATCTGTATATCTGTTTGTGTTATAGCTCTTATTTAGGGATGTGTACATGGTGACTGCAGTAATGGGTTCCAGTGTATCAGAGATGATGAAAGTGGCACAAGATAGAGGGTTCATAGGGTCACTAAGAGTCATACATAAATCAATGAGAACCGCAACATCTTAGAAGGAAGCTCAGGTGGCTTAGTCTGTAGCAAGTTGCACTGTCAACCAAAAACCGAGACCTTTCTGCCTGCCTGTTAAATCACCACAAACTCTCAGGAAGAAAGATGTGCAAGCTCCTCCAATGTGATTTCCAGTCTCTGAAAATCCTCTGAAAGTTCAGTTATGAGATGATTTCAACTCAACAGCAATAAGACCTAGTAGTGAGATTGCTGACTTAAATGGTAATGAAATATTCTATTGGATTTAGTATTCTCCAGTTTGATAAAAAAATTAAAACAACTGTTCAAACTAATAAGTCAAAGAAAAACAGAATGAAAAATGTGCTCTAGTACAAATCACAGAGTAAATAATTTTCCCTGAGTCACACAGCTCATAACAGCATAGAACCAGAAAGACCTATAACCCAGTTCTTCCAAGTCCCATCCCAGAGCTCCTTCTAAAATACCATGATAAATGCTACCTTTCTGAAGAAAAAAGTCATTTAAAAGCCCATTACAGAAATGACAAACTGGAAGCCAGAAACAAAATCTTAAGGAAAAAAGTAGGCCAAGTGTTGTTCAGAGATCTGAGATCTGAGAGGGCCATTTTAGTCTCCTCAGGCACTGATGCCATTTTTCATTCTGGCATCATTTGAGCCTTCTTCTTTCTTATGTCCAGGTACAACTCTTTTTTGGGAGACTCACTACAGACAATTATCTACTTGGGGATATAAATGAGGCTCTTTATAATAGCATTCCTTGTCCTCTATGCAGAAAGATAAATGAGAATTTGTCTCAAAGACAATCTACCACAGACATGGAGAAAATACACTTTAACTTTCACGCAAAGCCTTAGGAAGGTGAGAAATAAAACTTAAGACACGATAAGCATAGAAAATAGAAATAATCAACATATTAATAGCAATGTAACAAAATAAAGCAATTTTTCAGAATACACAAGTAATGAGATGTACACATTAGTGAGATTTTCTCACAGCTAAAGTAACTACAAAGGAATTGTTTTAATTCTCACTAAAAGGATAGGGCAAGGTTCAGATTGATAGTTCATAGGGTCACCATGAGTCATACTCTATTTGACTGCATCTAAACCCAAAAATTTTTAAATGTGATTTTACTCCTTCTTTGTGTGTGTGTGTGTGTGTGTGTGTGTGTGTGTGTGTGTGTTTGTAGGAGGGTATTGATTTGATTGAAAGTTGACAGAACAAATCAGTTTTCCATTTAACTGACTGTACTTTTTGCTTCACATCATCAATTGCAATTATCACCTTGTAGCATCACTAACCCTACTTACCTATCTCAAAAGTCTGAGAACTGAAACATGTAACCTAAACAACTATTAAGCAAAAATTCAACACTCAAAAGGAGAAAACCCACTGCAGATATAGTAAATTAAAATTTACAATATCTATCATCTATTAAAAAAAATGGATCTCTTCCATTCAGTTGGCCAGGTGGTTATCCTCCAGATTTCTTGGCACAACCTGGTGAACACATCAAGGGCAACATTTGTTTGCTGAATATGTCAATTGGTATACCATCAATTCCTGGGGCTTTATTTTTTGTCAAATCCTTCAGAGCAGCCTGAACCTCCTCTTCCATCTCCAACGCCTCTTGATCATATGCTGTTTCTTAATATTCTGTGTCAGCCAGTTCTTTTTGGTATTGTGTCTCTCTATACACCTTTAATCTTTTTTTTAAAATGCTTCCTGAATCATTCAATATTATTCACACAGAATCCTTAAGCATTGTAACTCACTGCTTAAATTTGTTCTTTAGTTCCTTTAGCTTAAGAAATGCTGGGCAAGTTTGGCCCTTTTGATTTTCTAACTCCAATTCTTTGCACATTTCATGATTATATTTTACCTTGTTTTCCCAATCTGCCCTTTGAAATCTTCTATTCAGTTTCTTAACTTCTTGATTTCTCTCCTTTGCTCTGGCACTAGTTCTATGTTTCTTGACTATTGATCCTTCTTCCTGGTTCCCAACTATTAATGCAACATTGGTTACACATTTGATCGATTTCTGACCGCAAGAGTTGATAGAAGTCATCTATTTCCTCTTCTTTGTCTCTGGTTGTTGGTGCAAAAATTTGAATGATAGTGATATTAACAGCTCTTACTTGTATAGAACATTATCCTGTCACTCACAATATTTTATTTTCATATTTACTCCCATTCCAAAATAAGGTGACCCAGCAGATTGTGGAAATTAACAGACAATTTCACTAATATCATACACTGGCAAAATCCTGCTGAAGATTATCCAGAAATGACTGGAAAAGTACTTTGACAGAGAACTACAAGGAATACAAACTGGGTTTAGAACAGTCCGTGGCACTAGAGATATTATTGCCAATGTCAGATGGATCTTGGAAGAAAGCAAAGAGTACCAGAGGAATGTCTATCTGTGCTTCATTGACAATGCAAATGCATTTGACTGTGTCAATCATAACTAATTGTGGCTAACCTTGAGAAGAATAGGAATCCCAGAACAATTGATTGTGCTTATGGGAAACCTATACGTTGACCAGGAAGCAGTTGTTAGAACAGAACAAAGAAACAAAGCATGGTTCAAAATCAGGAAAGGAGTGCATCAGGGATGCATCCTGTCTCCAGACCTTTTCAATCTATATGCAGAACAGATAATTTGGGAGGCTGGGTTTTATGAGGATGAATGTGGCATCGGGACTGGAGGAAGAATAATTAACAGCTACCTTATGCAGATGACACAATTTTCTTGCTGAAAAGGAGGAGGACTTGTGTCACTTAATGTATGTCAAGGACTGTAGTCTTCATTTTGGATTAAAACTCAACATCAAGAATACAAAGATTCTCACTACTTGTCCAATTGGCAGCACCATGATAGATGGAAAGCAGATTAAGGTTGTTAACAATTAATTACAGCTTTCACTCTTGATGCCAACAGTCAGGAAATCAAAAGATAAATTGTACTGGGAAAAACTGTTGTCAAAGACTTCTCCAGACTACTAAAAAGCAATGACGTCAGTCTAGAGATTAAGATATGCCTAATCCAGGCTATGGTCTTCACAATTACTTCCTATGCATCAGAGAGCTGGACAATGACTAAGGATGATAGAAAAATTGATGCTTTGAATTGTGGGGCTGGAAAAGAGTCGTGAACATACCATGGACTTCCAAGAAAACAAATAGGTCTGTCTTGGAGAGGATGTAATAAAACTTCCCCTTGGAGGCTAGGGTTTTGAAGCTTTGTTTCACATATTTTTGGGCAGGCAGCCAGGAGGGACTGGTCCTTGGAGAAGAAGAGTGAAAGACCCCAGATGGATTAATACAGTAACTGGGGCAATAAGGATTGGTGTGTCAGAATCAGTGAGATTGACTCAGGACAGGGTAGGCTTCAGAACTGCTGTACATAGGGTTTTGAAGAGTCGCAGGTGACTTGATGGCACATAACAACAACAACAACAAATTTAAAAAAAATACTGGCCATGAAAAGAAACAGAAGAATATAAACTTTAACCTCAAGGCAAGCAATTAATTAAGACAGATCTTGTGGTTGATAATCCTGAGGGTGTAGACCTATACCTCAGCCAATAGCCAGGTATTCAAAAAGAGAGTCTTCTGGGGATTTCTAAGCTTGTGACCAGCATCTGAAGTTGTCAGCAAACCTCAAAATGTAAAACTCAAACTTACTGTTGTCAAGTCAATGCTGACTCGTAGTGACATTTCATTGGGTTTCTGAGGCTGCAAATTATAATATCTTCCTTTTGTAGAAGAACAATCGTAGATTAAACTCTTGTGAGAATGCAGCATTTGGGTTCTCAGTGTAATTCACTAATTCACTAAGGCATGTACTACCATGCTGTTGTTATGTACTGTTGAGTTGGAACTGATCCATAGTTGTTCCTCCAGCAGGTTTTCAGAGGTAGGAAATAGCATGCTGATTTTTTTTCTTGCAGAGCAGCTAGTAGATTCAAATGGCAAGGCAGGACAGTTCCCTAACACTGAGCCACCAAAACTCCGATTATGCTGCCATGTTGTTGTTGTTAGGTGCTGTCGAGTCGAGTATGACTCCTGATAACACTATGAAGAACTCTCTGAACCCTCTCCTATCCTGTGTCATGCTCGTCATCTCTGATACACTTGAGCCCATTCTGGAGTCGCCATGTCAAGCCATCTCATTGTGTGTCATCCTCTCTTTTGCTGACCCTCCACCTTTGCAAGCTTGATATCCCTTTCCAAAGAATAGCCTCTCAGTAACTTTATCAGAAGTGTGAGAAATGGAGCATTGCAATCCTAGCCTCTATGCAACACTCTAGCTACACTTTCCCCAACATGTATCAGTTCGTAGTTTTGGTGGTCTATGAACTATTCAGTATATTACCTTGTTGTTGTTAAATGCCGTCAAGTTGTAGATGACTCATAATGACCCTATGAACAAAAGACCTGAACAATTGTATCACTTTCATTGTTTATCCATGTTCATAGAGTTTCTGGAGGCAAGCTATTATGGAAGTGGATGCCACTTCTGCTTCCAAGCTTTTTAATTGGGGAGATTCCCCCCAAACACTGTCCACCATGGGTAGCCATTGTCACATTTGACACATCAGTGTCACAGTGTTTAGCATCACAGCCACCACGAGTTACCATAGTTTCCCTTAATATTAAAGACTGGCCTAGTTCTGGGTGATTTCAGAGAAAGAGGTGCAATATGTATAGTTGACATCAGAACAGAAGTGAAGTAGAGTTAACAATGGAGTAACATTGGACCCAACTGAGCAGTTTTGTGCTGGGACTTGATTTTCTAAGCAATCACCTTCTTGTACATCTCTTTAACCACTTCATAACTCAGGGGACAATATAAGTTCAACTGAAGCCTAGGAAATCTGATATCTCAAACAAACAAATAGGTTTACAACTTGGAAAATAAACAATGTATTAATATCTCTGAAGGTTAATAAGGTTTGTTTGTCAAAGTTCAGTGCAGGGGGAGAGGGAAGGCAAAAAACTACATATTTCAGACATTAAGTGAATTAAAATAGTGTATTGAGTACTTAGAAAAATACTGAACAAGGATTGGGGGTTGGAATGACTGATGAGCTAAAAAAATATATCTTCATAGTGTAATCCAAGAATCCGGGAGCTGTTACTGTCTCTTATGACCACTGCCGTCCATAACTGCCGCTGGGCTCAACTGGGCTCAACTGCGGCCAATGGAAACATGAGTCCAGGGGCAACTTCCTCTTAATAATCATGTCTCCATAGCTGTAATGGCCAGGACCCGATTAACAGGAAGCTGCTCTTTATTTTGCAGTTTCCTGACTCCATGTGAGTGCATTTAATTAGTAGATACTAATTGAATGTCAGAGGAATTTGTGTTTCTCTGGGAGAAGACCCATAAAAAATGATAGAAATTCATGCTGACAACTTATCGACCATAGACACCATATCTTTTAATCTAGAATTTTGTCTCATTTTTGAAAAAGTGTGATAATTTAATATTGTAGCATAACATACTATAAAGAAAAATGGTGTTGGCAGGTGATGTCCTATAAACTGAACTAGAAAGTAATCTCTCCTCTAACTCATGTGTGAGCTCCCTGAGGGCAGGATTAATATCTTATTGATCTTTGTATTTTCACTCTGGTATAGTACTCGATGTGTGGTGGATATTCAATAACAATTTATTGAATGAGTGAGATGAATGAAATACATTATCCTAACATAGCTGACCAAGATTGCTCATTTATCTATCAATGTCACAATTACAACTATTCTAGTTCAGGGAAAGAAATGTCTTTTTACCACCTTTCTCTCTTGTTTCTAAATGTGAAAAGTTATAAATATCTCTCATTAGTCACTTCATGATAGATGTAAAAGTTGTTGGTGTTCATTTTCATGGACTTGGAATCAATTCATAGCTAACTTTCTAGTGGGTTTTTATTGATTATAAATGACACAGGCAGAGATTGTCCATATTTCTCCTGCAGAGCAGCTGGCGTATTTGAACCATATACCTTTGGGTTAGCAGAAAAACGCTTTACTACTAAGACACCATAGCTCATATATCTTTATGCCTCAAAATGTACACACATACTCCCCCCACACACCCAAGGAACTTTCATGCAGAGTTGCCCTACTAACCCAAAGACAGTTCAAATTCACCAGCAGTTGTGAAGGAGAAAAAGATGGTGAATCTCCTCCGGTGTGATTTATGTTGTGATTTGCCATCAAGTTGCCTGCGACTCATAGCGACACTATGTATAATAGCTCTGAACCATACCATTTCCTGAGCCTGTCTCACTGACATCGACATACCGAATCCCATTGCCCCAGTTACTGTGTAATCATTTCATCTGGAGTCTTCCTCTCTTGTGTTATCCCTTCACCCTTTTAGCTTGATGTTACTCTCCAAGGACTGGTTCCTCCTGGCCGTGTGCCTAAAGGATGTAAGATCGAGCTTCAAAATCCTAGCCTCTAAGGAGAAACTTGCTTTAATCCTCTCCAAGACAGGCCTATTTGTTCTCCTGATGGTCTATGGTATGTTCAGTAGTCTTCTTTAGCACCACAACTCAGAGGCATCAATTATTCTTCTGGCATCCTTAGTCATTATCCAGCTCTCTCATGCATAGAAAGTAATTATGAAGACTATGGCCTAGAGCAGGCACACCGTAGTTTCTAGACTAAATGGCTAGTCTCTAAACATTGCTCTTTAGCACTTTGGGGAGGTCCCTGACAGGAGACTCCCCAGTGCAATTTGTCTTTTTATTTTCTGACTGCTGATGCCAAGAATGTTGCTTGTGAAGCCAAGCAAATTTAAATAGTTAACAACCTCAATCTCTTCTCCATATGTAATGATGCTACCAGTAGGCCCAGTGGTGAGAATCTTTGTCTCCTTGAACGTTAATCTTCAATCAATAATGAAGACTAAAATCCTTGAACTTCTGCAGAAAGTTCTTCAGGTCTTCCCCAGTTTTGGCAAGGGAGATTGTATCATCTGCATAACACACGTTGTTGATGACTCTTCCTCCAATATTGATGCCACACTTCTCCTCTCGAATGATCTGTTCCACATGTAGAGTGGAAAAGTATGAAGACAGGACACATTGCTTATGCATTCTTTTCCTAGTTTTAAGCCATGCAATATTTCCTTTCTCTGTTCTGATGACTGCCTCCTGGTCCAAGTACAGGTTTTGCATGAGCATAATCAAGTGTTCTGGGATTCCTATTTTTCTCAAGTGTAGCCACAATTTGTTGTGATCCACACAGTCAATGAAACACAGATAGGCATTCCTCTGGTACTTTTTGCTTTCTGCCAAGATCCATCTAACATTGGTGATAATGTCTCTAGTGCTATGGCCTCTTCTAAACCCAGCTTGTATTTCTGATAGTTCTCTATTCCAGTCAATTATTTATAATCTTCAGCTGGATTTTGCTTACATGTTATATTAATGATTTTTTTTTATAATATCTACTCTGTTGGATCATCTTTATTATTTTTTATAGGAATAAATATGGATCTTTTCCAGCCAGTTGGTCAGGTAGTTTTCTTTCTGATTTCTTGGCATCACCTGGTGAGCACATCCAGGCTGTATCTTTTTATTGAAGTACATCAATTGGTATTCCATCAATTCTTGTGCCTTGTTTTTTGTCAGTTCTTTCAGAGAAGCTTCAACTTCCTCCTTCATCACCATTACCTCTTGATCATATGTTGCTTCTTGAAATTCTTCTGTGTCAGTCAATTCTTTTTTTGTACAGTGGCTCTGTGTACTCCTTCCATCTTCTTTTAATGCTTCCTGGATCATTCAACATTCTGCCCATAGCATCCTTAAGCATTGCAACTCAAGGCTTGAATCTGTTTTTCAGTTCCTTCAGCTTAAAAAATGCTGAGTAATTTCGACCCTTTTGATTTTCTGACTCCAGCTCTTTGCACATTTCATTATAATACTTTGCTTTGTCTTCCTGTGTTTCCCTTTGAAATTATCTGTTCAGCTTCTTAACTTGTTGATTTTCCCCCTTTGCATAACATCCTGAACACCTGCTGGAAGATCCGCTCTATAAGTTGTTTCTGAATCAACAACAATTAATTTGAGTTCATTAATTCATGTATGCATACATAGACTGTATCTAGATGTCCTGCTAAACCAAAGACTACTTTAATACATCAGTGTCTTCTAGAGAAAAAGCTAGGGATTTATAGGAAAACATGCCCGGAGATTTACTCTGAAAATATGCCAGAAGGAAAACTATGAACAGGTTTGGACTGAGATCCAAAGAATTTACCTCTTACTATTTTAGTGAATGCTATTTTACAGATCTAAATATTTAAATAAAAGAAGTCTTTGATATACACAGGTTGTATGTATATGTTTAAGCCAAAGCAAATTGACTACCATTGACTTAATTCTGGCTCACAGTGACCTTATAAAGTAAAGAACTACCTCACTATTTCCAAAGACATACCTCACTTTCCCTTTCCAGAGATCTTTACAGGAGACTTCTTTCTTCTTTCTCCTGCCATACAGTTAGTGTGTATGAACTTTAAATTAGCAGCTGAATTATTTAACCACGGTGCCACTGAAAACAATCTTGCTATTTCTAAGAATAGGCATTTTCTTCCTACATAAATAGAGAATGGAACTCGATATGGTACAATTATCTAGTTGTAATATACTGTCAAATTGAAACCAACTTCTAGATGACCTTTCAGTGAGTTTTGAGAGGCTGTAAATGGAAAGAAGTTTACCTATCACATACCTGTGGATTGACAGCATCATTCTTTACCACTAAACCAACAGAGCTCCCAAACAATTATCTAATATACAGTTTATATTCAGATTATGCTTTTTTAAAAAAGACTCAGAATATAATCAAAGGTCACATCTTTCATTTAGTTGTCACTTTTTCTATTGTATCTTTTCATAAAGAACAACTCTCCATTTGTTCATCCATTCATTTTCATCTTTCACAGTACTGGCTTTTTTTTAATTTTTTTAGTCTGACCATTTGTATTGTAGAACTCTCCTCAGTTTCAATTCATCAGTTTTTTTTTATAATCAAATCCAGGGTTGCATTCTGCTTATATTTTTGTACAACAAGAGTGATGCTTTATTTTCAGTACCAATCACCAGGTGGTATTTACTTGCTGTCAATACCATTATCTTAAATTTTATGCTTGTTTATTTAGCTAATGTAGTAAATGTATTTTGAGGTCTGCATGATCCACTTTTCTTGTTTTGAATGTCTCCTGGTGTATGGATTTATTTTAGAGACAAAAGTTGTAAGGTTTCAGTTACTTCCTAGGAATATTGGGAAATAATTCTTCTCTTGGGCTTCCTTTAGGGAGTGTGTTGCTCATGGATTACACTACTACAGCTGTTACAAACTCAGCAGAGGAGGAGAGTGAGTGAAGCTGAAAATACGAGGAGAAATGCTTTGAGCAATGCCAGGAAAACCATCACTTCAGGGTATTTTACTTGAAGTGCTATTCTGCACAAAATTTTTAGAACCAGGACAGGGTACCGTCTATGTGAATAGTATTTCTTATGAATAGGAGCTGCTGTAGCTATTCTGATAGCCTGAATCCAGAACTCAGTTTGGTTTACTGTTGTGTTTTTTTCTTTTCTGAACAGTTTCTGGAAAATGTACATGTTCTTAAATTTCTCATTGCTTCCTTCATTCAAAACTCATAATTGATCCTCCAGTGAGTTTTCAGAGGCTGCAGATTGCGTGGGAGGGGATTATCCATCTTTCCCCCTGAGGAACAGCTGGTAGATTAGAACTACCTGCCTTTGGATTGGCAACAAAACTCCTTATCCATTAGGCAATCTGATAGAGTTGGGTAAAATTGCAATTCAATGGGTAGAAAAATTTGTGGTTGCTATTTCTACAAGTTTTACCTTGAAAGGGAGGTTAAAATAATTCAGTTCCATAGAAACTGTAGTAAGATTTTTGTGGCAGAATGACTTTAGGAACACGATGTGCAAGTCTGTAGATTACTTAGTACTTGTTTTATATATATATATCTCAAAGTTTATTAGTGGGTTTTTTTTAGTGAGTACATTTTTTCTTTTTTTATTAATTTTAATAGACATTTACAGAGGTTTTGGATTTCCATTCATTCATTGTCGTACTTTTCTCCCTGCCCACCCGTCCCCACCAGTTCACTCCCCTCTCTGAAAAGAAAAAGAAAAAAAAATCCTCAATTAGTATACAATTCCCCCATCCCTTTCCCCCCACCCCCCACCCCAAGTACACTTCTCTATGCAGACTTAATTCTGGATTCCTGTGCTTCTAAGTATGAATTTTAACATCTGTAAAATGGAGGTAAAATATATTTTCCTTCATGCCCTATAAAGATTAATTAGACAATACTTTTGAAGTGTGAAGAGCATTCCTACACAAACTCAGTGTTAGGTACGTAGATCCCAAGGGTACAGTATAACATTTATGATAAATTTTTATTTGTAGGTTATTGTTGGGTTGATTTCAACTCATGACAACCCAGTGTGTCTGGAGTAGAAACGCTCTATTGGGTTTTTAAGACTGACCTTTTAAAAGCATATCACAAAAACTGTCCTCCAACGGACCTACCTCTGGGTATGTTTGAATTACCAACCTTATGGCTAGCACACATCCATTTATGCCATCCATGGACACATTTTATTATCACAGCCATCTTTAGTTTAGATTAGATATCGGTATGGATGGACAGTGTCCAGATTTTGATGTCTGACGAATTTCTTAATTTAAAGATATATTCAGTGATATTAAACAATGGGAAAAGATGGTGATTTAGGGAAGCAAAATGTGACTGAGGAAGAGAGAATAGGTTTGGAGTGTGGAATTTTTAGATCCATCTTTACTATCCATGGCTTTGGATAGGTTATTTAACACTCAGCTGTGGTTTCCTAACTTCTATCATTTGTGTGGTGTGGGAGAAGGATAGCTGCCTCTGAAAATCTGCTGGAGGGTCAGCTATGGTTTGTTTCTGACTCGATGGTATACAACTCAACTCAATATGACAATCTGAGAGCTCTGGTGGCTAAGTAAGAGATTGCACTGCAAACTTAAAGGCTCGTGGTTCAAAACCATTAGCTGTTCTGTGGGAGAAAAATGGGCAATCTCTTCCTGTGAGATTTACTTCTTCTGAAAACCCACTGGAGGGTCAGCCAAACTCAGTCGGTTTTGACCTAATGGTACGTAACAACAAAGAGTATTTGAACTCATGCACCATGAGGCAAACAGGAAGAATAACTGCTGCCGACTTGGCATTTTTTTTTCACAGCCTAACAGAGCATCAGGCCTCCAAGTGTCTTCCAGAGACTTTCTAGAATCATTGTGAGAGAGCCTAGAAAGAGCTGCCCTTTTCTGTCTTGTGATAACCAATTTGTCCCAACTCTGAGGAGACAAATTAACTTAAATAACAGATCATTTTGTCTGAAAAAATAAGCCGTTTTGACCTGCACAGCACCCAACAGGTCTTTAGACATTTATGTCCCACCCAATCTCCTGTGAAATTATTGTCTTTCCTCATAACCTTTCAATTGTGAAAGAAAGTTTGCTAGCATATATTACCTTTCCCTGTGGATAAAGATTAATTCGAGTAGTACTTATAAGAGGTATTCAAGAGGAAAATAAGATTTAAGACTTGTTTCTCTGATTTTCTGGACTATAGTTAGCTCCTAGTGGCTCAGTGATCTGAGAACACACACTCATACTCACATATATACAAGACTTACCTCTCACTACTTACGTGAAAGTTAACTATGTATAGATCTAAATGTTTGAATAATTAGATTTTTTTAATATTAATAGGTCATTGTATAAGATAATACATAAGAAAGTCCCTAGTAACCTTCTCTCTTTAGATTCTTACAGATTATTTGAACAATGATTTATCATCTAAATGCTTAAAAAGCATTGTATGATCTAAATGCTTATTAAACATTTAGATGTATGACAAAACATAGTGTAAGTAGCCAAGAGTAAGAGTTATGAGACAGGATCTCTATCTTTAAAGAACCTGCAGTTTATTTGTAAAGAGAAACAGGCAAATGGAATGATAACATTTCAAACAGTAAAATCTGATGACCCAATAATACACTATGTTAAATACTTAAAAAGGAAAAAAAAAGATTTTGTGCCCAAGAAATTATTTCCAAACAGAGTGATCAAAGAAAACTTCATGACTGACAGGAGATAACATTTACTGAAGACTAGAGTCTTTTCTAAGTGTTTTGCACATTTTATCTTAAAAAACCTTATCATTGTGTTCCCCTGTCTTGCAGGTGAAGAAACTGAGGAATAGGAAAATTAATTATGTTGAAAGTTAGGAAGTGGGCCTACATGTAATCTAGTCAGTCACACTACAAGGACTATGTACTCTTAGGTTTTCTACCAAAATATATGTTCCAAAGGGTGTAATTTAAACCAGACATTAGAAGATATGTAGAGTAGGAATTAAAGATGTTTTGGATGGATTACTAAACTTACAGGCCCAGGATAAGAATTCAAAAATCAATTTTTCTTTTAAACGAGTAGATGCAGTTATAAGCAAGATGAATAGACGTGGATATGAAAGATTACACCTAGGATCTTACATAGCTTTGGTAGATGACATTTCTACATTCATGTTTATATAAGTTATACATATATTTGTGTATATCATAGAGTTAACAGGGGTCAAAGTTATGTAATGAATCATAACCAAACACCATAGGAGAAAGAATTGCTAATCCTTTATCAAGAAGAATGTAGCATCAGTTTCACAGCAAGACTCATAAACAATCTGTGCTATGCAAATGACACAACCTTGCTTGCTGAAATTGAGGAGGTCTTCAAATGCTTGCTGTAGAAGATCAAAGACTACAACCTTCGATATGGCTTACATTTCAACACCAAGAATACAAACATCCTGAATACTGGGTCAACAGGTAATGTCATGATAGATGGAGGAGAGAAAATATCAACAATTTCATCATACTTGGATCCACAACCAGCACCCTCGGTACCAGCAGTCAAAAAAATCAGAAGATGTACTACACTGGGGAAATCTGCTGTCAAGTACTGCTCCAAAGTGTTGAAGAGCAATTGTGACTTTAAAGACTAAGTTGTGCTTGATTCCATGGTCTTTTCAATTCTTGCTATGCCTCTAAAACTCTGACAATTTAGGATGACAGAAGGACAATTGATGGTGGTGGAGAATACTGAATGTGACAATGGAATGCCCAAAAGAATAAACAAATGCGTCTTTGAGAAAGTGCAACTAGAACGCTCTTTGGAAGAAAGAGCATTGTGAAATTTCACTTCATATACTTTAGGACAGTGTGCGGTGGAACTCCCTGATTAAAATAAGCTTGGAAGCAGGAGTGGCATACACTTCCATAACAGCTTGCCTCAGGAAACCCTATGAACCTGGAGAGAGGATGAAAGGCACCCAAGCGTCGAGGACTCTCCTTCATAGAGTCCTATGAGTCTCCTGTGACTTGACGGCACTTAACAACAACAACAACAACAACATACTTTAGGCATGTTGTTAGGAGGTGTAAGTCCCTGGGGGACATTAAACTTGGAAAAGTGGAGGGTCAGTGAAGGAGAGGTAAACCCTTAATGAGATGGATTGATACAGTGACTGAAACAATGAACTCAAGTATACAGAAATGGTGAGAATGGTCCAGGAGAGGGCAGGGTTCAGATCTTTTGCTCAGAAAGTTGTAATTGACCAGGAGTTGTAGTTTATACAACAACACGTAACAACAACAACAACAACAATAACAACAACAAGAGAATCACAGAACCATAGTTTTGGGGGGAAGTCAAGCTCGATTGGCATAACATAATTCAACTAGACCATGATCTACATCTTGCTTTGCTCAGTTGTTGTTGTTGTTGTTGTTGTTGTTATGTGCCATCAAGTCACTTGCGGCTCATAGTGACCCTATGTACAAGAGCTCTAAACACCGTTCTATCCTGTGCCAACCTTGCCATCCCAAATGCACTTATTCCCACCACTCTACTCACAGAATCAATCCATCTCATCAAAGGTCTTCCTCTCCTTCTCCGACCCTCCACTCTGCCAAACATGATGTCCCTCTCCAAGGATGAGTCCCTCTTTGCAATATGCCCAAAGTATGTCAGACAAAGCTTCAGAATCCTTGACTCCAAGGAGCATTCCGGCTTTACCTTCTTCAGGACAAACCCGTTTGTTCTCCTAGCAGTCCATGGTATATTCAACACTCTTCTCCAGCACCACAACTCAAAGGCATCAATTCTCTTTCTATTGTCCCTAGTCACTGTCCAACTCTCTGATGCATAGCACGTAATTGCAAAGACTATAGCCCGGATCAGGCACACCTTAGTCTCCAGCCTGACGTCGTTGCTCTTCAGTACTCTTGAGAGGTCCCTCACAGCTGACTTTCCCATTTCAATTTGTCTCCTGATTTCCTGGCTGCTGTTACCAAGAGTGTTGATTGTGGAGCCAAGTAAACTAAAACTGTTAACTATCTCAATCCCTTCACCATCCATAATGATGCTGCCAATTGGCCCAGTGCTCAGTAGCAACTCAATTATATTGAATCCAATATAAAGTAAACAGAAGCTCTGGTGGCCTAATAGTAAGAAGTTGTATTGTAATCCTAAAGGCATGTGGTTCAAATACACCAGTTGCTCCATAAGAGAAGGATGGAAAGCCTCCTCCTTTTCAATTAACTGTTTCTGAAAACCTGCTGGAGGGTCAGCTATGGGTAGGTTCCCATTAGATGGCACACAATACAATAAAGTAAAATAATCTCAAGAAAGTACTCACATCATACTTTTCCATCAGCATCTGAGCAAATAATCTAAAAAAAATCTGGACTACCTGAAAAATAATGTGACATCAAGATTGGACCGTGTCTCATTAGCAGCCTGTGTTGTGTAGGTTACACAACCTTGTTTGTAGGAAGTGAAGAAGACTTAAAACACTTAACTGAAAGAAGATCAGAGGTTACAGCCTCCAGTGTGGTTTACATTTCAACACTGGGAAAATAAAACTACTCACAAGTGGACCAATCAGCAACATCATGATAAAAAGAGAAAAGCTTGAAAATGTCAAGTATTTCAATTTATTTGGATCTATTATCAACAACAATGGAAAAAGCAGTCAAGGGATCAAATGGAAAGTTATATTGAAAAAATCTATCAGGGAACTCTTTAAAGTGTTAAGGAATAAAGACATCACTTTATAGACTTAAGGGCTGAAGGAGGGGAGGATGGAGGAAAATGTGTATCAAATGAGTGAAAACCCAACCTGTATGAAAACGTTCACTAAAATCATAATAAAAGGAGAGGGGGGAGAGAGAGAGAGAGAGAGCAAAGTACGCCTGACCCAAGCCATGACATTTACAATTACTTAATAGGTACACAAAACTTAGATTATAGAGAAGCCCAAAGAAGATTTGATGTTTCTAAGTTGAGATGTTGCCAAAGATTATTGAATATGCCATGGATCATCAAAAGAACAAACATATCTGTCTTAGAAGAAGTGCAGCCAAAGTGCTCTTTAGAGGCAAGGATGGTGAGACTTCATTTCACACACTTTGGTTATTGTTGTTGAGTACCATTGAGTCAGAACTAATCCATAGCTGACTCTCCAGTGGATTTTCAGAGGCAATAAATCACATGGAAGGAGCTTGCCCCTCTTTCTTCTGCAGATCAGCTGGTGGATTTGAACTTTGTACCTTTTTGTGTTGGCAGTGCAGTCCTTATCAATAAGCAACTAGAGATCCCTAGGAAAGATTAGTTCCTGATAAAAATGATCATGCTTGGAAATATGGAGGTTCAGTGAATGAGAAGATCCTTCGGTGACTTTGTGGTAAGGAATTGTACTTTCAACTAAAAGGCTTGTGGTTCAAATCCACCAGATGCTCTTTGGGAGAAAGATGGGCCATCTCCTGCTGTGTGATTTGGAGACTCTGAAAAGCCACTGGAGGGTCAGTTTAAGCAAACTTGGCAATATATAACAACATATACATGTTATGATATATATGTATATTATGATATATATGTTAGGAGATACATGTTATGAGATATGAAATATATGTCATGAGGTATATGGTATGAGATATATGTTATGATTTCTGCTATCAGATCTATCTTGGCTAAAAGTAGAGAATATCAGAAAGATTTTTGTATTTCATTGCCTCTATAAAGGCATTTGACTGTGTGGATTGTAACAAATATGGCTAACATTGAAAAGAATAGGGATTCCAGAACACTTAATTGTGCTCATGCAAAACTTATAAGAAACTGCTATTTACACACAACAAGGGAACACTCAAAATCAAGAAAGTTGAAATCAGGAAAGATGTGCATCAGGGCTGTAGCCATTGTCTACATTTATTAAATTTGAATCCTGAGGAAATGATTCAAAAAGCTGAATTCTGTGAATAATGTGACATTAAGGTTGGAGGAAGACTCATCAAAAACATGCATTGTGCAGATGACACAATTTTGCCTACTAAAAGTGAAGGACACTTGCAACACTTGCTGCAGAAGATCAAAGACTACAACCTTCAATACAGATTACATCTCAACATGAAGGAAACAAAATCTTCACCACTGGACAAACAGGCACTGAATGACATATCAAGGATATATATGATATGTATAATGTATTCTGAAAATATTACATTTTACTTGGATAAATAATCAATAGTAATGCAGTCAAGAAATGAAAAGACATGTCATTGGGAAAAGGTGCTGTCAAGGACATTTCCAAAGTGCCAAAAATCAAATCTTTCAGTTTAAAGACTAAGGTGTACCTAAAACAAGTGAAAGACCACCTGGAAGCTGGGAAATAGTCCACTCTGATGTACCCCGTGGGAGACATTCCAATCAGCCTGGTGTAAGATATCTACAGCCAATCAGAAGACACCAGGACCACCAGTCACATCTTACCTGTCAGCTATGACGCAACCCACCTAAGGGTCCTGAGTAGTTCCATACATGGGAATGAGCAGAAGACATCCAATCAACGTCCTCCACAGAGAGCTGACCACCGAAAAGATCAACCTACCTCCAACTCCCCTTCATATAAAACCTTTGTTGTAGCTTCTCCACGTGTGATTTCCCATCCCCATACTGCCTTTTCATGAGAGTTGAAAATAAACTCCTTTGTTTCACTTTATCTGGTTCTCCACATCCTTTCTACCTTACAAGTCATAGTATTTTCAAATCTTTCATAAGCATCTGAAAATTGGACAATGAAAAAGGATGACAGAAAGATACTGGAGAAGAGTACTGAATATCTCACGGACTGGCAACAGAACAAACAATTCTTGCAGTAAATGCAAACAGGGTGCTACTTAGAGGCAATGGTGGGGAAATTTCAACTCACATATGTGTTGTCAGGAAGGGCTAGTTCTTGAAAAAGACATCAGTCCTTGGTGATGCAGATAATCATTTCACTTTGTCCTGGTTTTAACCTATGCCATCCTTAATCAGTTTGGATCAAACATAAGTCACTACTCTCTAGGATTAAAGTTTTTCCTATGGCTTCAACCCTCTTAAAACCTCTGTGTTCCCTTAAAAAAATGTCATTTAATTTGCTAAAAGGTAATTCTAGTGATTTCCACCTCTTAAACCATCCTCTCCAATCTCTGTTTACTAAGCTAATTTGTTTGCTTATTTTGAGGATCAAGCCCACTTGCATAGGATTAATCTCTGCTATTTGGGACCTGTTCAACCATATTGTAAGTTGTTCTGTATTTAATGGCCCTTGTCTCAGGGCAGGAATGAAGAAAAATGGAGACAGAGAAGCAGATGGAACTTTTTCTTGCCCAATTTTCTTTTGTCATGTCACCAATGAATACTCTGATAATTCCACATTTTGTGGCAGAATAAGTTGGTAGTATGTTATTGCCTCTCCTCCGTTCTCTTTCTTTCAGGCAGCATTCAGAGTGGAGAAGAGAGAACAGCAGATTTTTGTTTATACTGTTGTCATTGACAATACAGAGAATTATTGATTAGTAAGTAAAAAGGAATTACTTTTATACATTGGAGAGCTGGACAATGACTAGGAACTATACAAGGAGAATTGATGGCTTTGAGCTGTGATTCTGCAGAAGACTATTGAATATACCATGGACTGCTAGACGAATAAACAGGTTCATCCTAGAGAGGGTGAAACCAGGCTGCTCCTTGGAGGCAAGGATTCTGATGCTCCATCTGACATACTTTGGGCATGTTGCAAAAATGGGCCAGTCCTTAGGATATCATGCTTGGGAGGGTGGAGGGAGAGTGCAAGAGAGAAAGACCCTTGATGAGATGGATTGACTCAGTGACAAGGATAATGAGGACAGGTGTGTCAGAGACATTAAGGTTGGCTCAAGATAAAGCAGGGTTCAGAGCAATTTTACATCGGGTTGCTATATGTTGTGCATAGTGTCACAAGTGACTCAGTAACATATAACAACAACAAGTAGAAAGGGCATTAAAATGAAGTGCAAAGCTTTTATTGTGTTGTTGGGTATCGTTGAGTCAAGTATGACTCGCAGTGACTCTATGAATAACAGGTCTGAATCCTGTGCTCATAATAATGTCATAATCTCCGACATACTTGAGTCCATTGCCACAGTTACAGTGAATCACTTGATTGCAAAATAAGCAAAAGACATTAAAAAACTTTTCACCAATCAAACTATTCAGATAGCCAACAAATGAGAAAATGTTTGAAATCATTAGCAAACAGATAGATGCAAATTAAAACAAGAATGAGATGTTATCTTATCCCAGCAGCAATGGCAAAGTTTAACAGGACATCAAACAAGAAATGTTGGCAAGGATGAAGAGAGATTAGAACTCTCAATCATGCACTGCTGGTGGGATTGAAAAGTGTACTATCACTATGGAAGGCTGTATGAAATTTCCTTATGAAGTTGAATATAGAAATCCCATGTTGTTGTTGTTATGTGCCAAAGACTTGCCTGTTACTCATAGCAACCCTATGTACAATAGCTTTGAACCCTGTCCTATCCTGAGCCAGTCTCACTGGCTTTGAAACACCTAAATGCATCGCCACAGTTACCATGTCAATCTATCTCATCTGAAGTCTTCATCTCCTGCACTCCCCTCCACTCTTCCAAGCCCGACTTCCCTCTCGAAGGACTCATCCCTCCTTGCAAAATGCCCAAAATATGTCAGATGAAGCTTCAGAAGCCTTGCCTCCAGGAAGCAGCCTGGTTTCATCCTCTCTAGTACAAACCTGTTTGTTTTCCTAGCAGTCCATGGTATATTCAATACTCTTCTCCAGCACCACAGCTCAAAGGCATTGATTCTCCTTGTTATCATATCTAGTTATTGTCTAGCTTTCTGATGCATAGCAAGTAATTGCAAAGACTATAGTCTGGATCAGGTATATCTTAGTCTCCAGACTGACATCGCTGCTCTTTAGTATGCTGGAGATATTCTTAACAGCCAGCTTTCTCAATGCAAGTCATATTTTAATATCCTGGATTCTGGCATCAAGAGTATTGATTGTGGAGCCAAACAAACTGAAGCTGTTAACAATCTCTCTCTCTTCACTGTCTATCATGATGCTGCAAATTGGCCCAGTGAGGAGACTCTTTGTTTTCTTGATGTTGAGCTTCAGTCTGTATTGAAGGCTGCAGTTCTTGACTTTTTGCAGCAACCTTTCAGGTCCTCCTCAGTTTCAGCAAGCAAAGTTGTTGTCATCTGCATAAAATAGATTGTTGATGAGTCTTCCTCCAATCCTGATGCCTCCAATCCTGATGAGGAAGAGAGCATTAGGCTGAATTAAATAACTCAGTCATGAAAGAGTAAATACTATATAAGACCGCTACTGTGAAAATTGGAGAAGAACTGAGAAATTGGAGAGAGGAGGGGAAAACAGAAAAAGAAAGTGCAAATAATTTACACTATAAAAGAGCAGGACAAAGGAGACTCAACTTGGGAAGAATTGCGATAAGGACAATAAAGTTATAGCAATTAGCAAATAGGAACAAGATGTGTATAACCATTCAAAAGGGGGAAAGAGAAAGGGATGGAAAAAGGGAGAGGAAGTCGCTAAGGTAGCAGAGATTATTGGGCCACTGGAGGGTGTGAATTAATAGGCAAAGTCCAATGAGGACTTGATGAGACAAGGTGATAAAAGGTGTAGATCTTTAGTAATCAATCATATAAAACATATTTGTGGTGTTAGGACTTTTGAAAATGGCTTTTATATCCATTCATTTAACCTCTTCTGGGGGCATGGCCTTCAACTGCCTCAACTGCAGACACATGGTTTCACTCATTGGTCAGCATCTACATCATCAACAGCTGTGAGACCAACATAAAAGGGAGAGCTGGCTAGACCATGGTAAGAATGTGGAAAAGTGTGCCCTGATGGAGTGCTTGTGGTGGAGTCAAGAGTTAAAGGTTCTGCTTGTTGGACAACTGAAGGAAGACAGTTAACTTGTGAAAGCTAGGGGGAAAAGCCTGCTGGACAGTTGAGGAAACCAGAGGCTCTTGGATATGTGTTCCTGAGATAAACCTGGACTTTCAGTTGTTTATTGAGAAGCTGTCTGCACTAACTGAGGAGTTGTTTCTTGCTGCTAACCTGGCTTGGAACTACTGTTCACAAAACCATGGACTTCTACTGTGTGATATCCCTATTCTCCAACCTAGACTCTTAAGAAACCTTACAACAGTTTTGTTGTTGTTATGTGCCGTCGAGTCACTTGGGACTCATCGCGACCCTATGTACAGCAGCCCTAAACCCTGCTCTGTCCTGTGCCAATCTCACTGCCTCACACCCATCCCGATTATCCCAGTCACTGAATCAATTCACCTCATAAAGGGTCTTCCCCTTCTGCGCCGTCCCTCCACCCTCCTAAGCATGATGTCCCTCTCCAAGGACCTGTCCCTCCTTACAACATGTCCAAAGTATGTCAGACGAAGCCTCAGAATCCTTGCCTCCAAGGAGTAGCCTGGTTTAACCCTCTCCAGGATGAATCTGTTTGTTTTCTTGGCAGTCCATGGTACATTCAATACTCTTCTCCAGCACCACAGCTCAAAAGCATCAATTCTCCTTCTAGCCTCCTTAGTCATTGTCCAACTCTCTGATTCATAACAAGTGATTGCAAAGACCATAGCCTGTATCAGACTCACCTTAGTCTCCAGAGTGATACCATTGCTCTTCAGTACCCTGGAGAGGTCCCTAACAGCTGACTTTCCCATCTCAATACATTTTTTATTTCCTGGCTACTGGTTCCAAACGTGTTGACTGTGGAGCCAAGCAGACTAAAGTTGTTAACAATCTCAATCTCTTCACCATCTATCCTGATGCTGCCAACTGGTCCAGTGGTGAGAATCTTTGTCTTGTTAACATTGAGCTTCAATCCATACTGAAGGCTGCAGTCCTTGACCCTCTGCAGCATGCATTTCAAGTCCTCCTCAGTTTCAGCAAGCAGGGTTGTATCATCTGCATAACGCAGATTGTTGATAGATCTTCCACCAATCTTGACCTCACATTTCTCATAGAGCCCAGCCTCCTGGATAATCTGTTCTGCATATAGGTTGAAAAGGTATGGAGATAGGATGCATCCCTGGCGTATGCCTTTCCCAATTTTGAACCATGCATTGTTTCCTTGCTCTGTTCTGACGACTGTCTCGTGGTCCAAGTATAGGTTTCACATTAGAACGATCAAGTGTTCTGGGATTCCCATTCTTCTCAGAGTCAGCCATAGTTTGTTATGAGCCACACAGTCAAGCACCTTTGCATAATCAATGAAACACAGATAGATATTCTTCTGGTATTCCCTGCTTTCAGCAAAGATCCATCTAATATCAGCTACAATATCCCTAGTACCACAACCCCTTCTAAACCTAACCTGGACTTCTGGCAGTTCTCTGTTGCTGTGTTGTTCCAGTCGTTTTTGGATAATCTTCAGTAGAATCTTGCTTGCGTGTGAAATCAATGGGATTGTTCTATAGTTTCCACACTCTGTTGGGTCACCTTTCTTTGGAATGGGAACAAATATAGAACTCTTCCAGTCAGTAGGCCAAGTGGTTGTTCTCCAGATTTCTTGGCACAACTTGGTGAGCACATCCAGGGCAACATCTGTGAGCTGAAATATGGATTACAACAGTGAGAAAAGTTGAATATGTAAGGCAATTTTCAAAGAATATCAGACCAAGGGATTAGTAAAAGCATGTGAGCCATGTCTGACCTTGTAGCTATTTGTTTGGTACCGTGGACATTGTAGAGTTAGTGGAAGTCAGACTCTGCCAGCTCCGTCTCTTTTCTTCATTTACAACATTGTAAAATAATTATTGTATAAAACAAAATGCGCATGACTGAAAGACATGTGTACGAATGATAGTATAGAACATGTACATGAATGAAAAAAAGCATAAATGTAGAAAAATAAACAGATGGCATTTCAATTTCGAAGTGAAAGGAATAGATGAAGCTTATAATGATGAAAAGTTTGAACTGGTTTAGGGTCATGAGGGTGAGAAGTGAAATAAAAATAAAATGAAATGAGATTTTAGCTCAATTATTGGTCTTGGTCTGGGTTCAGCCAGAAATGGTGAGTAATCAATCCTTCACACCACACAAATATGTTTTCTCTTTCAGTTCTAACTAGCTGGGTAGATATTAGCTATCTTTTTATTTAATGGATTCTATTTCCCCCCCAATATAATTTGAAACGTTTTCCATCTTGTTTTGATATTCGGTTTGTATTCTATATACTGTAAGAAGTCACAGTATGGTACACATAGGTTGTGTCACACAGAATTGCTAGATGTACAAAAACAGGGAGAGGCAAATTTGAGCTTCATGACCAGCCAGGCAGGAGTTGAAGAAATAGAACTATCCTTATTCACAGGGAACTCTGGTGGCCTAGTGGTTAAGTGGTGCTGCAGTCCCAAAGGTATGTGGTTTGAAACCACTAGCTACTTTGTGGAAGAAGGACTGGCAAGCTCTTGTGTGATTAACTGTCTCTGAAAACTCACCAGACTAGGTCACCAGAGCTCCATATTCAAGTAGATTAAAACCAATTGTGTGGTAATTGAACCATTTTAAGGTAAAGATATTAAAAGTAAAATTTTTTCTGGATTGAATTAGGATATAAAATAGTATTTTGCTATTGTTTTAGCCTTTATTTTGTTTTTTCTTTTCAGGTTCAATTAAATAAATAAAAAAATCTGTTGCCACTGAATTCTTTCCAATGCATAGCAACCTTTAGGACAGAGTACTCTGTCCCATATGATGTCTAAGGACTCTATAACTCTTTACTGAAGCAAATTACCTCATTTTTTTCTCCCATAGAATAGCTAGGAGATTCAAACGACTGACCTTTCATTTAGCATCTCAGTGCTTTAGCCATTGCACCATCAGGACTCCCTCTTGGGTTCAACAGACCCTACAAAACTAACTTCAAATTCAATTACTGCCTTCCTTCTCCTCCCTCCTCCCTAGAGTCAAAAGATGTGACAAAGACTACAATTTTGGTTTAAAAACATAAAATGTAAAGCACTTGTAGAGGCTTTTAGAGGAGAGTGTCTTAACAGTCCTCAGTGATTTTTGTGCATACAATGTAGACATTGGAGATTTAAACCCAGTGCAAGTGCCTTTCCAATTATAATTAGATTTGGATAAAAATATTAGTAAATAGATTTTTTTCCCCCTTGGTGGTATGAAAAGCTTGAAATAGGAATTAAAATTTAGGATGGAGCACAAGGAGTTTCATTGGCAAAAAAATTAATCATAACCTTTATGATTTTTGATTAGGGAGAAAGATAGTCTTTTAAACAAGCTTTTTACTTAATCCACTTGAATCTAGCCTTCTTTTGTGTGATCACCACAGGGATATTTCCATGTGGCTTATGTTATTTTCTTGTGTTTGTTTCTTCCTGACTTTGTGATATTTACATCAGGGCCAAGACCAGACAGAAGATTTTGTTCACTCTATTCTTTCTCACCTTCTGAATTGATTCATTCAAACTGGGGCAGCATGCAGAAAAAGATTTCATTAATTTCCGAGATGTTATGGATTGAGGAAACATATAGAGTGCTAATTGAAAATATCAGATTGTATGTAGCCTTCATAATTTCCCATGGGTTTTTTAGGTAGTTGTTCACAAAATGCATGACTGGGGTTTTTCAAATGGATTTCGAGTTGCTGAATAGTTGAAGCATCATATTGAAACTTAAGTCAAATTATTATAAAACTTGTGATTGTGTGAATACCTCATTTCTCAGCCACCTCTTTTACCAAGATTACTTAGGTTGCAAAGATGAATTCAGGTTCAGCTGCATGTGATATATTTCTGGGGTAGAATAGCTAGCGGTATGTCACAGACTGTTTCACCAGTCTCTCCTTGTACAATTTCATGAGGAAAGATGTCTATGATATTTCCATTTTATAGAACTATGTCTTAGATTCCTCAAATATAAGTTGGAAAAGATAATGCTTCTTGACCAAGTAGCTGTCATATGCTCAGAGGTAGAACCTGATAAATCATCATAAAAAGATGAGATTGAGTAGGCTAACTTTACAGATATACACATAAAGGACTGTAGGTGTGTGCACGTGTATGTGTGTGTGCGTTGCTTTTGCTTTATTTTGTTTATCTCTGAAGCCCTCTCTGTGGCAACACTATAAATTTTTCCAGAAGTAGAAAATTTTTATAAACTTCGTGGTTACTCAAACCATAAAATTTACAGTAACCATTACATTTACTCATTTTTCAGCCTCTGAAAAGAAATAATTGAAACAGCTCCATATTCAGTACAATTTGAATGGACTTGAACCCCTACGGAACTCAGGCTAGGGCTCCTGAAAATCTCCCACGTGCCTTCAAAGGTTGTGGCACTGTCGCCGCACACATTACAGAACCCTCTAGTTCTGCAGAATCAATCGTCCCATTCATGGCTGTGGGAATCTATAAACGATGTGTTCCATCCTCTCCTCTTCTGATACATGCAGTGCAATGGCCTGAGAAGCAGCTCATCTTATATTTCTTTGCTCCCTTTTCCCCTGACTGCCTCCCAGTCCAGGGACCTGTGTCCAAAGTGTATTATACTTCTAGCTTTTCTTTCTTGGTGGTAGTAGGGCCTCCTTTCTCTGTTCATTTCCATGTCCTTTTAATTATTTGAAAAGAAAAGATTTTATAGGCCACACCCTAGAGAAATACCTCTTATATCAGACCAGGTGTGTGAGGGTGTTAATAGCATTGCAAAAGTCAAAGGTCAAAGTCATTGTTGCTGGTGCAGAGTTGGAATCAACTCCTAGCTGACCCTCCAGCAGTTTTTCAGAGACTGTATGTATCCTTTCAGAGACAGGAGTATCCTTACTGCCTATCCTTCTCCCTCAGAGCTGCTAAAGAGAGGTTTTGCTTTTGGGTTAGCCGTGCAGCTCCTTACGGACTACACCACCAGAGATCCCTGAGGGTGTTGCAGCTCACCCCTGATCTTTTCACAGATGACTGACTTCTCAGATCGTCAGGGATTATTACACAACCACCACATTACATCATGATGTAACTGCCAAAACCACTGAGAATCATGGCCCAGCGAGGCTGACAGCAATTTTGAGTGAACTCAACTCAATCTGTGAATGAATAAAAGAAAAGTAACTTGTTGCTGATAACAAGGCATCTAGAGGGAGGAGTTCAGGCCTGGGGCCGGTATCGAACAATTAGGTTCCTGCTTTCTTTTCTGTTCTAATTGCTTTTAGCATGTTTTGTCCCTCTTGGCAAAAGACTACTTCACCTCTTGGTCTTTCATTCTCATTTCAAGTATGAAAAGTGTGAGGGGCCGACAAAATGCAAAGGGAAGCTATTTCTTTTTTAAAAAAATTATTTATTTTTATTATTTTTAATTTGGTGTACCTTCGAATTGGATCCGGCTGGCCCCTCTTTCTCCAGCACAGCATTTGGGATTCAAACCATACACCTTTGGGATTACAGTGCAGATTCTTGTCACTAGGCCACCAGAGCATCCCTGGAAGCAGTTTCTGTTTCTACCATCTTAAACACCTTGGGCGTAGGGTTACTGTAAGTCATAGTTGACTAGACAGCACCTAACAACAGCTTCAGAGAGATAGATAAACACTCAAAAACTCCTCATAGATTTTGGTTTATGCAACTCCTGACAACAAAGGAAATGGTTTGTTTACCTCTGGACACAACACTACTGAGTACATAAATGGAAGTTAGTAAGGAGGCTGCATATTGGCAGGCAGTTAAAAAAAGGATGATGTACCTTAAGCATTCTGAACACACTATCCTCCAGAAAGATAGCACCAATTTATTCTTGATGTGCAATAGAGGACAAAGATGAATGTTCTTCCATGTGTTCAGAGCCTCTATAAACCCACTGGAGGGTCAGTTATGAGTCAGTTCTCAGCATATAACAACAGCAATGAAATAGAGGGTGTTAAAGCGGCTTAGCTGGTAGAAGTTGTACTGCTAACTAATGGTAGCTGCTGAAATGCACCAGGGCTTCTAAAGGAGAAAGATGGGCCCTCTCCTCCTGTGCAATGTACAGCCTCAGAAAACCTACTGGAGGAGCAGCTCAGAGTTGTTTCTGAATTGATGGCAATGTGTCTGAGGATTTTTTTTGTATTTGAGTACATATACGGTACTTTTGAAAGTTAAGGACAGCACTTAGGAGTGACCTTTGTTCCAGAACTTCATGAAAAGAAACATTTGTCTTCTTTCTTAGCTACTAGTGCTTTTGTAATAGAAATAGCACAAGTGGGTGGCTTTAACAAATAGAAATTTATTTTCTCATGATTTAGAAACTATATATTTGAGACAAGCTGGAGCCTTGTGGAATGAGGAAGATAGTAAACAGAAACCTTGAAGCATCTGTGGCCAGAGCTAGTTTAAACCAGAACTTGTCATAAAAAGGGATACCTGATATTCTAGAAAGCTCTGCATTGAAAAGCTATCATGAGAACTCTTTTTACTCATTACTGTAACAAATAGTATAAATACACTGCCCAAAATTCTCCCAACAGAAAGGTGATCTGTATAGGCTTAGAACTCACTAAGTCTCCTCTTGTAAGACATTTTATTTTTGGACAAATTCCTTGCTTTTGTGGCAAGTTTGGTCTCTCATTCTGTCATTCTTGCCAGTAGGAGAAAGGACCCTCAGTTTGGAGGGTGGCCCTGCAACATTTGACCTCAAAGTGCCATGGCTAGGAAGGTCTACCTGTTAGTGCCTTGTCTCCATCTTTCATTCTTTATCTGCTTAATAAGCTTCATGAGACACGGCCAATGGTGCCATTAGGCAGTGTGGGGGGCATAGCTCACATCAGATCACATTGTTAAAGACAGTAACATCAAAATATCGGTCTATAAAATTTTGGTGCAATACTTCGTGGATGAAGGATGGGCAATCTTCTCCTGAACGATTAACTTCCTCTGAAAACCCTCAGGACTGTCAACTATGGGTTGCCTTCGACTCCATGGTACACAACAACAACAACAACAAAAACAAAAACAACAACATGTTTTAGCAGAAACTATTAAAAAAAAAAAGAATATCCCTGTAGGTAATTTTAACAATAATTTCCCCCCCATTTTTGGCAAGCCTAGCTTTGAACACTTTTCTTACCTTCTGGTCAAGGTGGTTATCACAGCGATGCTTTGGATCGCATGATTGCTACAAATGCGACTTGTTTTGTGTTTGGTGTTTTTATACTCACTGATTTTGTCCAATTTTCTGGTAATCTGGCAATGATATTGTAGTAATTAGTGTTTGTGAACCTATATCAATAATTTTTGTTTTTTAGCATGAGGTAGTAATTAAAGGGAAAGAGAAGAATAATAAAGGTTCCTGTGCAGCAGCTAATAATGTTGTAACTAATAATTTGTAATTCAATTAGAAGGATTTTGCAAAACAACTTTTGTTTGTGTTCAGATAATCTAAGAAATAATTCTCTTGAAGCAACTGAAGACTGTGTTTATCACATATTATTCCAATTGCAAGCTCTGATGCTGTAGTCCACAGAGGGCTTTGCTGCAAAGAAAGACAAAGGTCTCTGTGGTGGTACAAATCCACTTGCTACTTAGAAAAAGAAAAGATTGGTAATCTTCTCCTGTGTGATTTACAGCCTCCCAACAACCTGCTGGAGGATGAGCTATATGATTAGAACTGATACTAAACATTACTAAGAATTCTGTATGGCTGGTTTAGGAAGTGGTCCATGGTGGGGAAGAACGGAGAACACCATGAATTTCTACAGAAATAGAACACTAGTTCTACTAGAAGTACAACGCTAGTGAGGCCATTGCACATGGCGTCTATCCTACCCATCTCCTCTTACAGCATTTGATTGCTTGTGTGCTTAAACTTTTCTACGAAACAGATTTACTTAAGCCATACCATTACCCTAACTGTGGTGGCATAGTCAGGAGGAAGTTGTTTTCCTAACCAAAAGGCCATGCCTCTCTGCCAGCTGGAATCCACCAGTGGCTTCATGGAAGAAAGATGGGCGATCTCCTGTGAGATTACCTGGACTCCAAGGCAATTAGTTTTTATGCTGACAGAACATGGAAATTATTGAACATTGTCACTCATTTCATGCACAACTAAAATTCTGCTGAAGATTATAAAAAATAATGATTTCAATAGTGTATCAACATCAACAAATGGTGTTCGCAAAACTGGACTGCTACCTGCAGAAAGCTAAAACAGGATTTGTCTTTCACACCATCCACAAAGATCAACTCAAGGTGGATCAGAGACTTGGGAGTAAAGCCCCAAACCATAAAGTTCATCAGAGACCCACTGGGATCAAGCTTAGAAGGCCTAGTCTATGGTATACAGAGACTGTCAAATACAGCCAGAAATCCTGGAGAGGTTAAAAAAATTGTTGAATGAGATTTTCTAAAGATTAAATATCTATGCGCATCAAAAACACTTTCCAACAGTGTGAAAAGAAAACCTACTGACTGAAAGAATATTTGGCAATACCATTTCATACAATAGTCTTATATCAAAAGTTTATAGCAAAAAAAATAAAAAGTTTGCAGCATCCTCCGAGGCCTTTACAAGAAAAGGACTGATAACACAATTACAAAATGTCAAAAAACATGGAAAGAATTTTCAGAGGAAGATATTTAAATGGCCAACACATGGAGAAATACTCAAAATCAGATGCAAACCAAAACCACAATGAAATACCATCTCACTCCAGTTGCAGTGACAAAGTTTAACAGGACAGCAAGTCATAAATATTGAAGATGTGGCTAGACAGGAACTCTTATACATTGTTGGTAGGATTGTAAAATGGTACAACCACTCTGGAATGGAGTTTGTCATTTCCGCTAAAAGTTTAACATAGAAATTCTATATGACCCAGCTATTCCACTGTTTAGAATATACCGCAAGAGAATGAGAACTGAGGCACAAATGGAGACTTGTACACCAATGAGCAGGGTTATTCACCACAGCAAGAACTTGGAAACAGCCCAAATGTCCAACCGTAATTAAATGTTGTTTTCGTTGTTTGTCATCAAGTTGAGCATGACTCAGAGCGACCCTCTGAACTGATTGCTATGCATTAAAGAACTGGACAATGACTATGGATGATAGAAGAATTGATACCTTTGAGTTGTGGTGCTGAAGAAAAGTATTGAACATACCCTGGACTACAGAGAGAACTAACAGGAGAGGGTGAAACCAAGTTTCTTCTTAGAGGTAAGGATTTTGAAACTCTGTCTCACATACTTTGGGCATGTACCCAGGAGGGACCAGACATCATACTTGGAAGGGTGGAGGGGACAGCACAGAGAACAGGATCCTAGATGAGATGGATTGACATAGTAACTGGTGTAATGGGGATAGGTATGATGGAGTCAATGAGATTGGCTCAGGATAGGACAGGGTTCAGAGCTCTTGGTCATTATGAGTCACAGGCAACTTAATGGCACATGACAACACAACAATAACACGGTGCCATTTATTTATATAGCAAAATGCGTTTCCAGATGGGAGTTTAAACCTAGGTTAGGAGTTGGGCTTTCTAACACATATTTCTGGGGAATACAGTTTAATCTAGGGAGCTCTGGTGGCCCAGCAGTAAAAAATTGTGCTGTTAACACAAAACAAGTGGTTTGAATTTACCAGCTGCTCCCAGGGAGAAAGATGAACAATTTGCTGTCTCTGAAAACTCACTGGAGGGTCATCTATGGGTTACTTCTGTTCAGTAGTACATAATAACAACAACAACAGTTTAATCCATAATACTTTCTTCTAGTGAAGAAGATCTCTGTTCACCAGAAACAGTATGTAAATTTTTATTATGTGCACCTAAAAGTAATGACATTATAATCCCTAGCCTCTTTTTACAAGCTCCTCAATGCAGATAGGAAAGGTAGTCTAAGAGAAACGGAGTAAGATTTAAGATAGTTTATAATATTGTTGAAATGTTGAGGCACTGATCTAAGAAAAGGGAGGGAAACTAGAAAAAAAAGTGTTTTAGGGATCAGTTGAGGTTGCCTGCTCACTATTTCTGGATGTTTTAAGTTTCCATTCTTTTCTATCCACTGAAGAGATTACACTTTATTCATTTATTTATATCTTTGTTTCTGTCTTGCAATAAGAAAATAAGCATATATTCTAGAACATTTTAAGTAGCAAAGATATAAATTTTAAAGACTAAGGGACGCCTGATACGAGCCATGGTATTTTCAATTGTTTCCTATGTATCTGAAAGTTGGATAATGAAAAGGAATACCAATGAATTTATTCCTTTGAATTGTGGTGTTGGGGAAAAGTACTGAATATTCCATGACCTGCCAAAAGAACAAACAAACATTTCTTGGGAGAAGTGCAACCTGAGTGCTCTTTAAAGGCAAAAATGATGAAAGCTCATCTTACAGACTTTGGACATGTTATCAGAAGCGGACAGTTCTTGGAAAAAGACTAGGAAAGGTGGATAATCAGAGAAAGAGAGGAAGATCTTTAGCAAGACAATTGACAGTAGCTGCCACTATAGTAAGGCCAGATCTGGCATGTCTGAGGCTGAGACAAGATAAGTCAAGGTTCTGATTTGTTATATGTAGGGTTGTTAAAGCTGTGTTCAACTTGATGGCACCTAACAACAACATAGAAAATTTGGACAAGCATTAAAAATTTAGCAAAAACATACAAAACCCAACAAAATGATTTCTAATCACTTTAATATTTTGATGAATTTTTTCCTACATATATCTATATCTATCTATCTCTATCTCTATCTCTATCTCTATCTCCATCTATATCATCTATATCTATATCTATATCTATATCTATATCTATATCTATATCTATATCTATATCTATCATCTATATCTATATCTATATCTATATCTATCTATATCTATATATTTCTACCCACACACATAGAGAATATTGACTAAAAGTACATGGAGTTTGAAGAAGAATATGCTGTCAGGATTGGAGGAAGATTGGTCTATAACCTGTACTAAGCAGATGACCCAACGTGGCTTGCCAAAAGAAGCATTGAAGCATTTACTGAAGAAGATCAAAGACTATAGCCTCAAATACGTGTTACATCTCAATATCAAGAAAGGAAAGATTCTTACAACTGGACCAATAGGAGTATCATGATAGAAGAGACTTGAATCCTAAATCACCACCTAGAGTGGCTGTTATTGTGTGTCATTGAATCAACTATGACTCATAGTGACCCTGTGGACAACAGAAAAGAACTTTGTTCTATCCTTCAGCATCTTCACATGACTTGAGAATATCAGAGATAGGAAGGATGGCACAGGAAAGGGTAAGGTTCTGGTCTGTTGTTTGATTAAGTTTATATTCATAAAATATTTGCCAATTCTAAATGTGTACATGCATTTATGCAATTATAAACACACGAATTTCCTAAAATATTTTGGGAAGTTTGTGCTTATTTTTATTACTTCTGCAAATGTATGTGAATGTCTCTCCTACTGTCTTCATGCTAAATCTTTGCTAAATGTGATTATTATGCTATTTTATATATTTTAATCTCTAGAATTACCATTGAGTAGAAGCAGTTTGTGGTGAGGTTTAAATAAATAGTATGTCTTCATGACTTCACATTTCTAGGCACGCAAATGGGTACACAAAGTATGTGCTAAATTCACACAGCACTTATTAGATGCTGTTGTTGTTAAGTGCCGTTGAGTCACAGGCAACTCATACAATGCATCTCTGATGCATAACAAGCGATTGCAAATACCATGGCCTGTATCAGGCGCACCTTCATCTCCAAAGAGACACCGTTGCTCTTGAGTACTTTAGAGAGGTCCGTAACAGCAGACTTTCCCAATGCAATGCGTCTTTTTATTTCCTGGCTGCTGCTGGTGCCAAGAGTGTTGACTGTGGAGCTGAGCAAACTGAAGCTGTGAACAATCTCAATCTCTTCACCATCCATCTTGATGCTACCAACTGGTCCAGTGGTGAGAATCTTTGTCTTCTTGACATTGAGCCTCAGTCCATACTGAAGGCTGCAGTCCTTGACCCTCTGCAGT